>NC_041350.1:340000-437500 GCF_004354835.1 Perca flavescens
GGGCCTGCAGCTAGCCATAATCTTTACCCATAGGATTGAATGGACACTAGCAGCTAACGAAACCCCCCATATTCACAAAAATGCATTCAATTGAAATAGGACACAAGCGTTAGCTTTGTAAGACATTGGGGTAGATGTTAAATAAGTGGCGTGACGAAATTCAAACTGTAAATATATTATAGTTATGCCGGCAGCCGGCCGCGGAGCCCCGTAGTGCAGTATCCACAAAGGGTGACTTTGCCCTGGGTATGGAGCCCAGCAGGCTGCCGCTTTCTCATCAGACTGTGTGGAGCTCCTAAAGTCCCACACGTCTTACCAAATTTGCAATTAGCCATCAATTTTCATAAAACGGCCCATATTTGAGCTTTGTATAGTTGATTTCTTGCAAAAAAAAGTATGAGAAGTGAATTTTGTAATGAAACATTGCAGTGTCTGGAATATGAGACCTGCTGTCTCGTCTCCAATGTGTTTGTATGTGGTTCGCTCAACCAATCAGCGCACGTCTCTACGTGTGTATGGAGATAAGGCTCAACCAATCAGAGTGCAGCTCATCTCAATATTCATGTTCATACCATATTTGGAAGAAAAGCTCTTGTTACAAATAGGGCCATATAGCACTCGGGCAATTTTTAGCCCAACCAGTGATACATACCCCATTAGGAGACCTTAAGGAACAGTGTGAAATACCCTATATAATCATTCTATCACCCCTTTAACATGTCCATGAGGCAGCATCATTCTGACCTATGTTTATGTTTATAGTGGCGGTGCCCTCTAGTGGCTGTAGGAGTTATTCAATTGTTCAAATGTCACCAAATTTAATTTGCACATCGAATATTATAATACAAAATTTAGAGTATATATGTCAATGTTTATTTTAATTTAATTTTTAACATTAATTGCCAAAAATTGTTCCTGATTGGCCTGGGTTGGTGTGTCTTCGTTTTGTATTGTGCTAGCTGTTTGGATTTTGGTATTCCTGCTAATTTCTAAAATAAACTTTGTATTTCTGAGGTGTTTTTACACCTTTAGTAGGAACCAGCGGGCTTAGAGCTGAGAGCAATATGTTATATAATAATTCCTGCCTTCTTATTTAAATGGAATATGGGTTTTCTAAATGTTCTGGATGTGAGATGAGGAGGTGCTACTCTGCTCCCTGTGCTCCGTCCTCGTCAGTCAGCCCTCCTTCAGCTTCAGGAACACCCAGGTTATTTTCATACAGCTCAATGTTCTTCTGTCTGTCTGGCTTCTGCCCCCTGCTGGCCTGGGGAGACATGACAGCACACTGATGTGACTTCCTGCATCACTCCTCTCTTCAGTTCAACAGACTGACTGCTTCATTTCAGTTCATGTTCTAAACTACAGGTGTGTGTCCGTACCTTACAGTAGAAGTAAAGGGCAGTGATCACTAACAGCAGAATCAGAGAGAACACGACCACTCCGATGATAAAAGGCCTTTGAGTAGATTGATCTGATGATGGATCTGATGGATCTGATGGATCTGATGATGAATCTGATGATGGATCTGATAGATCTGAGGGTAGATCTGATGGATCACATGCACAGTCATCACATCACACAACATCATTACTCAAACATCTCCTGTTACATATCTCTTTTGTGGGGTTTATCTTTATCTGAATTGAGGCTCTGAGGACTGAGACTATGATAGATTATAAAATCCTCTGAGAATAATCTGTAGGAATAAAACTGATTTCACTTTGGGGTGTTGGTCCTCCTGCACTTTGGGGGTGAACCATATCTCCCACTCAGAACCAGAGTTATTCTGGTAACCAAACATGCTCTGACCTTCAGTTTGTTTGCTGTTGCCATTCATATACTTTGTATAAGTTTGGTTACTATATGACATGTGCAACACGATCACAGTCATCACAGCATCAGAAACATGTGCTTAGCTCAGTGGTTCTCAAACTTTTTCGGTCATTCCCCACTTTGGACAAGGGGGAATTTTCAAGCCCCACCTGCCCCTATCGCCCCAACACAATGCTAATGAAATACGCAACAAGCTTAAACTGTTCCAATTATTGAAGTAACAAGTTCTATCTAAATACAAACAATCTACATCAAATAACAGCTCAAAAGTTAAAATATAAAGAAAATAAAAGTGCAGCTGTGTCAAAATTTGTATCAAGTTCAAAAATAGAAAATAAATAAAAGGGCCACTTTGCAATCTGTTAAAAAAAGAAAGAAGAGAAATCCACTTGGCAAGACAGGTCTCTTTATCCCTGCATTAGTGGCTGCAATGAGCCTGTTTTGCACTGCACAATTTCAGGGGTGATCGGTCTGCATTTATAGTCGCACAACCCACACAAACACACACACACACACACACACACACACACACACACACACACACACACACACACACACACACACACACACACACACACACACACACACACACACACACACACACACACACACACACACACACACACACAGTCCCTCTCTAGTCTAGTGGAGGCGGGTATGGCTGCAGCCTGGAGCATCCCATGTCAAGCCGTCTCATGCCGAGGCGTGTCCAACGGTAAATTCAGAGGGTCAAAAATACGGGTAAATCCATGGGCGTCAGTTTGGTTTGAAATGTGCTGGGGACAGAGACGCATTTGGAAGTAAATTTCCAGAAGTGCAATTTTTTTTTTTCTTTCACACAGGTCATGTTTGAAAGATGCTGTCCTGTAGCTTACTAATGAATAAAAACATGGTTTAATGTACGTAAACAATGATCAATGATTACCAAATTTCTCTCTCATATTGCTCCTCATAACCAATGAAAACTGTCAAAAAATCGAACCCAAAGTCCAATTATTATGGACGTTATCTGACATCTGACGTTTTCTGCTTCACATTTTCAGCAGGGCAGTAGAGCGGCTGTGGGTTGACTCCCAAAGGTTCTCATGGGCTTTATAAGTCCTAACGTGAAAAAGCTTAACGTGGCTTAATGTCAGCCCGGTCTCATGGCAGTTTGTGTAAATGTGACGTTATTGTAATCTATTGATACGTGTTCACAGAGACGTTTTTGTCGGTTTTTACGTGGCGGACAACACGAAAATGTGAAGTAATGTATTTCAATGGGAAGCATATTTTGTGGCCACAGCACGAAAATGGTAGGGAGTAATATAAATAGCCAAAAATCTGCTTAGGGAGGTTGGTCGGGGTGGTGGATGGGTTAAACAACACGGGACTTTTTTTCCTAAACCCAATCTCCACCATCCCGTTTTTGTGGCGCCTCCCCAGCGGGCCGCCTCGCGGGCGCCTTCCGGTTTATGGAGCCTCCTTTTCGGACGCCTCTCTGCGTTCTTTCCCCGTAAAAAATGAGAAAAACGTCTCTGTGAACACGAGAAAAATAACGTCACATTTACACAGAAAAACGTCTCAGTGAACACGTATCAATAGATTAAGAATAACGTTGACATTTACACGAACTGCCGTGAGACTGGGTCGTTAATGTACCTAAACAACGATCAATCATCACCACATTTCTGGTTCGATTTTTTGACAGTTTTCAGTGGTTCTGAGGAGCAATATGAGAGAGAAATTTGATAATCATTGATCATTGTTTAGGTACAAACGCTCTTCCTCCCAACCAAATTAATTATTGGTGACTCCATCACCCGACGCATACGTTTTTTTAATCCTGTCACACACTGCTTTCCAGGAGCCCAGGTTGCAGACATCTTGGCTAAAACCTGGTACCTTCACTCCCAACGTCCATCAAACATATCCACTGTCCACTGTGGACACAATGATATGTCCTACCGTGAAAGTGAGCGCACAAGGAAAGATTTTAACACTCTTATAGATATTTTAAAGAGCACTGAGATGGCGTTTTTTATTTCGGCCCACTTCCCTCTCTAGGCTGCGGAATAAAACTTTTCAGCAGACTTCTAGACCTTAACACCTGGCTTCAGAATACCTGCAACCGTCACAACATTTTTGGGAACGTGGCTCCCTGTTTAGCAGGGATGGGATTCATCACAATGCACGCGGCAGCCAGATGCTATGTGACAATATACAGCATGCCCTGCAGACAAAGAGTTATGATTGACGGTTTGCATCTCAGAAGTGTATGCCCAAATACACTTCCCAGACGCACTCTCTAATAACCTCCTTCTCCTCTACAAATAACTCTGCACAGACCAACCATATCATTTCAGTTATTACCAATTATAGACCACACATACTGGTGAGTCGGCAAAGTGTTAAAAATCACTCAACTGCAAATATAGCCAACTTGGTATCCATTCCCCGTTTGCTGCAGCCTGCCCCCATAAGTGAGGCAGATAAGTCCTTTAACACACTAACAATAGCTCTATTAAATGTCAGATCTTTAGCAGGAAAATCATTTCTAATCAATGATTTTATTATTAAACACAATCTGGATTTTATGTTTTTAACTGAAACCTGGCTGGAGCAGAGTGGCGGTGCTGCAGTTCTTATCGAGTCAGCTCCCCCTGGCTTTGGTTTCATGAGTGAGAATAGAGTTGGCAAAAGAGGAGGTGGAGTTGCTATTTTGTTCAAAGACCTTTTCCTATGTACACAAATATCTGTTGGAAATTTTGCTTCCTTTGAATATGTGGCTCTTAAGCTAATCTCCGCAGCAAGAACTATATTTATAATTATTTACAGGCAACCTAAGTATTGTGCTGCCTTTTTTGTTGACTTTCCTGAACTACTTTCAATAATCTGTGTTGACTTTGATTGTGTAGGCACAACAAGCAGCACGGTGGCTCAGTGGTTAGCACTTCTGCCTCACAGCAAGAAGGTTCTGGGTTCGAGTCCAGGTCGTTCCGGGCCTTTCTGTGTGGAGTTTGTATGTTCTCCCCATGTTTGCGTGGGTTTCCTCCAGGTGCTCCGGTTTCTTCCCACCATAAAGACATGCATACTAGGACTACAGGTTGTTGTTGCAAATGAGAATTTGTTCTCAATCAACTTACCTGTATAAATAAAGGTTTATTATTATTATAATCATTGCTGGTGATTTCAACATCCATGTTTACAACCCCCAGGATAAAGGGACAAAAGAGCTGTGTTGTATCTTTGACAACTATGGGCTGACTCAACATGTAACAGAGCCTACGCACAATAGGGTTTACATCCTGGACTTAATTATATTGAAAGGTCTGAACATTTCCAAGGTTATGGTGAATATTTTGTTGCTCTTTCTGACCATTCATGTATTTTTTTAAACAGTTCTATCTCGGTGCAAAAAAGTGTTGAAACTAAGGCAATTGGAAAACGATACATCACTGAAAGCACCAGTGAAAAATTCATTCAACTTTTTTCTTCCATATCTGCCCCTTCTGGAGCCACAGTAACTGAGCTTGTCGATAACTTCAACTGTAGAATTACTAATGTTATTAACACCATTGCTCCTACTAAGGTCAAGGTTCTCCTGACCAAAAAAAAAATCTCCATGGAGAAATGTCACACATGTGAGATCTACAAAAAGAGAGTGCCGAAAAGCTGAACGTAGGTGGCGAAAAAACAATCTCCAGGTCCACTATGACATTTATAAAGAGATACTACGTACTTATAATATGGAATTGAGGAATGCAAGGCGGTCCTACTTCTCTGATATCATGGCTAAAAACAATAATAATTCACGTGCCTTCTTTGCTATTGTTTATAGGTTAACAAACACGCCAGTGCCAGTAGCATCTGAATTCTCATCCACCAAGGGTTGCAATAATTTTGCCATCTTCTTCAAAGAAAAAATTCCAAAAATTAGGCAAACAGTCAGTGCATCCCAATCAAATACAGGGTATATGTTGTCACAATGTCCAGACAAAACAAATCCCAATATGACACAATTTCTAATGATTACCTGTAAAAACCTAGAGGACATTATACAACATCTAAAAACCTCCTCCTGTTGTCTGGATATTCTACCGGCGGACTTCTTCAAAAATGTTTCTAATTGTCTGGCTTTTGATCTCCTGCAGATTGTAAATACGTCTCTTTTCTCGGGTATCTTCCCACAGGCCCTGAAAACTGCAGTCATCAAGCCAATCTTAAAAAAGATCAACTTAGACACATCACTAATGGATAATTACAGGCCAATTTCAAACCTTCCATTTTTAAGCAAAATTATTGAGAAAGCTGTTTTCCAACAATTAAACCGTTTTCTATCTCTAAACAATATTTTGGATGCCTTCCAATAAGGATTTCGACCTCACCACAGCACTGAAGCGGCTCTTGTCAAAGTCTTTAATGACATCCACTTGAACTCGGATGGTGGTAAAACAACAGTCCTAGTATTACTTGATTTTAGTGCTGCATTCGATACGGTTGACCACAATATACTTTTGGATCGATTAGAAAACTGGGTTGGCCTCTCCGGCTCGGTATTAAAGTGGTTCCAATCCTATTTACAGAATAGAAACTACTTTGTATCCATAGGGAACTGTTTCTGAGCACAAAGACATGAAGTGTGGAGTTCCACAGGGCTGTGTTCTGGGGCCTCTTCTGTTTAATATCTAAATGCTCCCACTGGCCCAGGTAATGAAAAACAATTGTATAAGTTATCATAGTTATGCTGATGACACACAAATTTATATAACGCTGTCGCCTGGAGACTATAGGCCAATACAAAAACTGGCTAGGTGCATTGAACAAATTAATGATTGGATGTGTCACAACTTTCTAAAATTAAATGAAGGAAAAACTGAGGTGATAATTTTTGTAGCCAAAGAGGAACGACTAAGAACCAACACCCAGCTTCAAACTATAATGTTAAAAACAACAGACAAAGCCAGAAATCTCGGTGTAATCATGGACTCTGACCTGAATTTTAACAGTCACGTTAAGACGATAACAAAGTCAGCCTTTTACCACCTTAAAAATATATCAAGGGTAAAAGGACTTATGTGTCAACAGGACTTAGAAAAGCTTGTCCATGCTTTTATTTTCAGTAGACTAGACTACTGTAACGGTGTTCTTACAGGTCTTTCCAAAAAATCAGTCAGACAGCTGCAGCTGATTCAAAATGCAGCTGCTCGAGTCCTCACTAACACAAGGAAAGTGGATCATATCACTCCAATTTTAAAGTTTCTACATTGGCTCCCTATACCCCAAAGAATAGACTTCAAAATTCTTCTTCTGGTTTATAAGTTGCTAAATGGTTTAGGGCCAAATTACTACGGATCTACTTGTGAACTATGAACCGCAGAGGCCTCTAAGATCATCAGGGGCAGGTTTGCTTGCTACCCAGAATCAGAACAAAAAAGGGGGAAGCAGCGTTCAGTTTCTATGCACCACGCATCTGGAATGAACTTCCGGTGAACTGTAGATCGGCACCCACGATCAGCTCTTTTAAAACAAGGCTGAAGACGTTTTTTTTTGATACTGCTTATGTTTAATTCTTTGTACTGCACTGTATTGGGAATTTTATTCTTTTATTTTTGTATTTAATCTGTTTTTAATTGGGGTTTTTTGTATGAATATTTTTAATTCTGTATTAACTATTTTTAATTTTGTATTGAACTTCTAACTATGTTTAATGTTTTATGTAAAGCACATTGAGTTGCACCCCTGCTGAAATGTGCTATACAAATAAAATTGCCTTGCCTTGCCTTGCCTTACAAGCTTTTTCCTCGCCATAGGCGCCAATGAAGAAGGAAATGTTAATGTGAGAACTAATAATCGTTGGATTTCGGTTTAGTTCTTTTGACAGGCTTAAGTGTTCATTACAGATATGGCCATGATAAATTTGGTAATTATTGATCGTTGTTGAGGTACATTAAACCACGTTAAGCTTTTTCACGTTAAGCGAATGTCCCAACAGGCAGTGTTGTGAACAGAGAAGCGTGCAGCCAGCGCATCAGCAGAGAGGCTGTGGGAGACTCCTGGAACTTCCGGGACAGTTGGGAGAGATATAAAGTCATAAAAAGGAAAATTTCCTCCTGTTTGGCGCACCCCACCTGTCACGTATCTACTCCCCACCAGTGGGGCGCACCCCGCACTTTGAGAACCGCTGGCTTAGCTGATAATTTTCACTCAGTTTGGACCAATCATCTTCTCCAAACCTATAAACAGTCATCTTACCTGAGACGGTGAGAGAGAGCAGACGGCTTTCAGAGGAGAAGTTATGAGAGAAAACATAGAGGTGATAAACACAGCTGTATGTTCCTTGGTGGGCGGGCTCTGCAGCAGGAAACAGGAAGTGGGCAGAGTGATTGACAGCTGGCTGGGTGGAGTTGTTTGTTGAGTTGGAGGAGGTGAAGGTGAGCAGGAAGGAGCCTCCTGGGTACTGTGGCTGGATGGAGCAGCTGATGTTGAAGGTGGAGCCCCTGAATACCTGGAACCCCTGCTGCTGGGCCTCGGAGACCCCGTCCATGGAGGAGGACACAGAGATGTTGGGCTGAAGCAGCAGGTCTGGAAACAGAGACACACAGACATTGTGAACTTGTCAGGCCTAGCAACGTTACAATTAAAAGTAACATTTACATGTAATACACTCTAATAATTGTTTTCCATTTTTAACACTTTCAACATGTTTTCAAACAATAACATGACATCATCATCTGCATATTTCTCTAATCTGTTCCTTCTGCTCAGGTAATCAACAATCTTTGCTCTTCACACAGACAAGTTTAAACATTTTCACTCTTATTTTTCATGAAACATCTGTTACCCAGAATATAAATCTGTTTAGAAAATGATCTCCAAAAATTGGGGGGTGGACCAGATCTCCCTCTCAGAGAAACAGAGTTATTCTGGTAACCAAACATGCTCTGTCGTTCAGTTTGATTGCTGTTGCCATTGATATACTTTGTATAAGTTTGGGTACTAAATTACATCACAATCACAGTCATCACGGCATCAGAAACTTGTGCTTAGCTGATCATTTTCACTCAGTTTGGACCAATCATCTTCTCCAAACCTGTACACAGTCAGCTTACCTGAGATGGTGAGAGAGAGCAGACGGCTCGCAGAGGAGAAGTTATGAGAGAAAACATATACGTGATAAACGCAGCTGTATGTTCCTTGGTGGGAGGGCTCTGCAGCAGGAAACAGGAAGTGGGCAGAGTGATTGACAGCTGGCTGGGTGGAGTTGTGTGTTGAGTTGGAGGAGGTGAAGGTGAGCTGGAAGGAGCCTCCTGGGTACTGTGGCTGGATGGAGCAGCTGATGTTGAAGGTGGAGCCCCTGATTACCTGGAACCCCTGCTGCTGGGCCTCGGAGACCCCGTCCATGGAGGAGGACACAGAGATGTTGGGCTGAAACAGCAGGTCTGGAAACACGGACACACAGACATTGTAAACTTGTCAGGCCTAGCAACGTTATAATTCAAAGTAAAAATTACATTTAAAACACTTGTTTTCCTTTTTGAACACTTTCAATGTGTTTTCACACAACATCATTATCTGTATATTTCTCTAATCTGTTCCTTCTGCTCAGGTACTCAACAATCTTTGCTCTCCACACAGACAAGTTCAAACATTTTCAGTCTTATATTTCAGAATAGATCCATGACCCAGAATACAAATCTGTTTAGAAAATGATCTCCAAAAATGTAAAAGGGCTAGGGGCTGGACAGGAGCTACTGTTTAGAAATTAGTGGACAATCGGCCAGGCCGACTCCTGCCCCCCGTTCCAAGTTCCTGTTCCTCTGTTGCCCCAAGTTCATGCACCTATGTTGCTCTGTTGTTAAGGAAAAACTCAGAAGCAGCACAACTCATTTCACTTACGTGAAGAACGTTCGGGAGACCTTGATGACTTACACAGAAGCATTTAATGAACACTCAATTGAGGAGAAAATTAAGCAGGCAGTACAGTTTAACCATAATGAGTTATTGTGCAGTGCTGTCCCAACTCTCTGAAGTTCTTGTCTTCCTGAAGGTGTATTTAAACTCATGCTGGAGGCGTTACGTTTAGCTGAAACTTTAAGGTGAACAAAAATATTGCAGATGCTGTAAACACAGATACTAAAGCCTAGTTCAACCTCTCTCTCTCTCTCTGGGAAGTTCCACTTCCTGAGCCTCTACTGCTCCCACTTCCAGAGCTTCTATTGGCCCAAGTTTCAGCCCCTGTGCTGAAGAAACTGAGAAGGCCAGGGAAACCAGGCTTCAGTCAACTAGACTGATGGCTAGTACTCCAGTTAAAAGCCAACCTGAACTCTGGACAGTCTGAACTACAGTTAACCAGCAAGCATCCGCGACACTCAGCAGTGCTTTGTGCTTTGCTGAGCTGCTCAAAGTTGGGGCCAGTAGGTCATTGGTGCCCGTTATGGTGGCGACCAAAGAACCTGCTGGTGATAGCCAGTGGCTCAAAAAGTTGTGAAGCTGAAGGACTCCTTCAGGCTGGTTGCTCGTTGGCCCAGGGGCGTCCTAAAGCAGCAGACATGTTTCATATATACAGATATATCTTGATGCATTCAGCAGCTGATTTACTGAGGCAGCAGCTCATCAGACTACGTCATGGCCGCTGGAGACAGTCTGCTGCCAACTGTTGTGTGTGTGTGTGTGTGTCAACTTGGGTACATTACTGTCATAGATGATGTCATAGAGGATGTCACTGATGGGCTTACCTGAGCAGGTGAGATAGAAGATGGAGGAAGAGGAATATGATGATGATGCACACTCTCTCAGAGCAGATCCAGACTCAACACAGTGAGGGTAGATCCACCACACATATCTGTATGAGGACTCTTCTCTCTGTCCTACAGAAACAGCAGAGCCACAGTCCAACTCTCTGCAGGCAGCAGCTGCTGTCTTCAAGGGCCAGTCAGAGTAATAATAGCCACCCACTGGTCTCCATTCTCCGTTATGTTTTACCTCCAGTGTTCCTGCACAGCGACTGGCTCCTCCCACCAACCTGACAGCATCAGGATCTGAACAGAAACAGGAGAGTCATCAGCAAAGAAGTTAATTTAATTAGGAAAAGATGAAACTGTAAATGCAGATTTTTTATTTCTCTTTTTCTGTCTCTGCATACCTGTTGAGGTTTGTTCTCCTTCAGCCTGGAGTCCTGAGGAGAAAATCAGAAGGTAAACATCAGTATAAAGCAGCATGATTGGATCACATCTATGGACAGAACAAACTCTCTCAGGTCGTTTTGTAAAGAATCTCTCTCAGAAACATTTTAACATATAGGAAGGCCCTAAGAAAGGCCGGATCAGACTATTACTCATCACTAATAGAAGAAAATAAGAACAACCCAAGGTTTCTTTTCAGCACTGTAGCCAGGCTGACAGAGAGTCACAGCTCTACTGAGCCATCTATTCCTATAGCTCTGAGTAGTGACAACTTCATGAGCTTCTTTAATGATTAAATCATAACAATTAGAGATAAAATCCATCACCTCTTGCCCTCAACTTCTAGCGGTTCAATTTAAACGCAGGACTGCTAGAAAGAACAACAAGACCTGAGGATTCTCCCTGAAAGGGAGTTTTTCCACACCACTGTCACATTAAATGCTTGCTCTTGGGGCAATTACTGGAAATGTTTGGTCTTTGTAAATTATAGCGCCTAGACCTACTCCATCTGTGGCTAACTTTACAATGCATGGAGGATTTATTGTATTATTGTTTGTTGATTTTCCCTTTTTGACTTTTTTCTGTCAGTGTGTGTGAGAGCAGTTTGTCCTCTGATTTAAAGATCAACACAAATATTTGAATAATAACACATCATCTTTAAAGCAGAGTCCTACCTGAGCTGCACAGCAGCAACAGTACCAACAGGTGATACATGTCCAGGTGGAGTATCTCTCTGATCACCCTGTGTGCTGTACTCAGTGTGTATCTGCGAGCAGGAAGAGGAGGAGCTTTACTGGAACAGTATCAGAATTAGCTTCAATGGCCAGAGTAGTGCAGGTGTAAACAAGTGTCTTTCCATATACAATAACAAATAGCATTATATATATTTATGCTCTTTTTTGGATGTTTTTCATATGGAGCTATGGCCGCAAAAGACGAAATGGTTGATTGTTAACAGCAGTTAAACTAATGTTAATACTTTTAACTGGACTTGAGCCAGCATGAGTCCGCGTCTTTATATTCAGTGTCGTCGCTGAACGGTCTACTTGTTCAGGTGATGGAAAAGATTAATTTTATTTCCCGTTCTGCTGACACCAACCGCCAACATATTTTGCAAACTGGCCTAATTAATCTGCTTCTCGTTGCTTTTGTGAAATCCGAACCATTTTCACACAACTGACATGTAACATTAAAGGGGTGATAGAATGATTATATAGGGTATTTCACACTGCTCCTTATGGTCTCCTAATAGGGTATGTAACATTGGTTGGGCTGAAAATGGCCTGGTTGATATTTTTTTTGGCCCTTATGCATCTCTGTGTTTTGCCTCTATTTGGAACAACAGCTTTTCTTCCAACTATGGTATGCTCATGAATATTTAAATGAGCTGCGCGCTGGCTGATGAGGAACCACATACACAATACATTGGAGACGATACAGCAGGTCTCATATTTCAAAGCACACACACACACACTGACACACACACAAACACAGACTCACTGTCTGTTACATGCCCAGACATGCCCAGGCGCGAGCCGCTGTGGCTAAAACAGCCGAGACAAAATAAATTTCTTTTTTGACACTTTCATTGTAACTAGTGTTGTTCTAACGTTACTCAATGGGATTTTGAGGTTCTATGTATGTCCTAGTTACCCTCCAAAATGTCATTATTTAACTATGACAAGGTAACATCAGTTTTGCATTCTATCACCCCTTTAACCCTTTTAATCAACAATGTCTTCTGCCCAAGAAGATAACGCAAGTTCATGTTCATGTCCACCATCCCTTTCGTTTCCCTCGGCTCCACTTTCGCCGTCAAACACTTTTTCCCTGTCCATATGTGTTTCCCCCTAATGTTACCTAAACCTGAACCAAACCTTATCTTTAAACATAAGGGTCCTTGCCCACTGAGTCCAAAATGTACGTGCGAAATTCTGTTTGTTTTTGCATCCGTAGCAAACATTTATGTATTTTGACATGGAAAAGGTATGAGCCGATCCAGAAATGCACCACAGAAAGACGTTTGCAGAGTGCAAGGTATCATTTTATAACTCAAACAGTCTGCTGTTAACAGGTCGGACGGTAATAGCAAGTAGGATTATGATGAAGAGAATAGAAGAGGGCAATATGAGAACACAGACAAAAAGAAGAGCAACAGTGTAGTGATGAAGACAGAGAGAGAGAGGGCAGCACAACTCTTTCAGGTAGCTGGGGTGCCAAACGCAAGAAGATGCAGGCAGAGACGACAGCCAGTGAAATCACACTACTGCCAGTGGAGAGAAGTGAGGGATGAAGTAAGGGAGAAAGCGAGAGAGGCAGAGCGACAGCAGCGTCACATTTTGTATTGTTTTTTGCGAAATCTTTCGCAACAGATTAATTAATATGCATCGGACTCAATGTGCAAGGTTTCTGTGCATTAAGAATTTTTAGGAAGACAAATACGGAAAAACGCATTTGAAAATTGAATGAGGAAGCTTCCTGTCTGATGATCCTTACCACTTTAATTTTCAAAAAGACACAAATCTGAAATTCATTTTCTTACCATCTGATT
Source organism: Perca flavescens (assembly GCF_004354835.1). NCBI lineage: Eukaryota > Metazoa > Chordata > Actinopteri > Perciformes > Percidae > Perca > Perca flavescens. Next base: position 353,549 of record NC_041350.1, read on the forward strand.
CGTTCTTCTTCACTTTTAGTTTTTCCTCTGATGTTTCTCAAACTTCTTCAAATGCATATTTTCTCCTTCAGGTTCCACAGTTGCTCTCTTACTTTTGTTTTGTTTTCCTTGTTTCTCCTTTTCTCCTCTCTCAGTTTGTCTCCTGGTTTGTCCTCCACTGTATCTCTTCAGATGGACTGACTGACCCACTCCGCCCTTCTTTCCTTCCGAGACAGGAAATGTGTTGTGTCTTGATATGGCGGGATTGCTTTTTCAATCAATCATATCAATGTAACACACAACTCAGTTCTGCAGGAGACTGTGACTGATTTATTTAATATCTCTCTCTTTAAATCTCACGTAAATTGGAGGTTTTTCAGTTGTTCCATCCTTGGCGGATGGCGGATGGAGAATAAAGCATAAAGGATGGAGAAGGACTGGTCTTTCTCTGAAACTGGTCTCACTTATTTTTTGGCATTTAGGCCTTTATTGACAGCTTAGACATGGATGGGGAGAGAGGCGCACTCTACCACTAGACCATCCAGGCACCCAACCTGGTCTCACTTTAATCCTGGTCGAAGTTTGAACTTGTGTAGAAATTTGGGCTTTTGTTAAAAATGTTATCAAGATTAATTGTGTGATTGTACATAGTTACCTCTCAATAATTGTCATATACACCGAACAATCCCAGGAAATGAATCTGGTCTCAGTCTGAACCTGGTCTCAGTCTGAACTCATGTAGAAATTAAGGCTGTCAATTGACATTAACATTTCTAATCGAGATTAATCCCATGGTTGGCCATAGTTAACTCTCAATGAATGTACCGTACACTGCAAAACCTCACGATATGAACCTGGTCTACTAAAATGATAAAGATACAAACTGCAGGGCGCCTGGGTGGCTCACCTGGTGCAGCGGGCGCCCATATGTAGGGGTTTAATCGTCAGCACGGTGGCCGCAGGTTCGGCTAAAACCTGTGGCCCTTTGCTGGTGTCGTTCCCCCTCTCTCTCTCCTTTCAAGTTTAGGCTCTCGTTAACAAGTAAAGGCATAAAAAAAAATGTTGCCCCTGGAAGATACAAACTACATTTTACTCTCGCTGGATGATGAAGTTAGATGTCACCTTCTTTTTACTTTTGGATATTTTTACTTGATTATCCATATATTATATTTACAGTGTTGCATGATGGGAGAATACAAATTAAAATCAGCTCATTCTCAGTTTCACAGTTTATTAGAGGTTTTATTTCCTCTAAACAGGTAATATAGAAAAATTTATTACAGGTCTTCATCATTTCATCTCTCTGAGTGTTGAACCTCCAGCAAACATTAAAGTTAAAGTAGTACTACATTTTGTTTAGTTTTTTATATAAAAATGTAATATTGCCTTTAACTGGCTGTGAGCAGACGTCCTCCCACGTAGAATAAACCTCTGATTATTAATTACTTTATGATCTCTGAAGGCTCCTGCTACAATTCATGTGTTCATATTTATTCACATTGTGTTGCTTAGTTATGAGAGTATTTCAATTAAAATCCTTTAAGTGCAAAAGTAATATAATTCTTAATTACAGAAATATAATAAAACTTTGTTACAAAATTAAGTGAAAGCTTGTATTGCTGAGATACAAAAAACACTTCTGATTTTTAACATTTCCTTTCCTGAAAATGTTCCAGCATCATTCTGACCTATAATGTTAACGGTTATAGTGATGGCGCCCACTAGTGCCCGTAGGCATTATTCAATTGTTCAAATGTCACCAAATTTAATTTGCACATTGAGTATTATAATACAGAATTGAGAGTATATATGTCAATGTAATCTTTAACATTAATTGTCCAGCAACGTTACCGATCGGCCTGGGTCGGTGTGTCTTTGTTCGGTTGTTTTGTTCGGATTTTGGTATTCCAGCTTTAAAGTCTAATTTCTAAAATAAACTTTATATTTCTGAGGTGTTTTTACGCCTTTAGTAGGAACCAGCAGGCTTAGAGCTGAGAGCAATATGTTATATAATAATTTCTGCTTTCTTATTTAAATGGATTGTGTTTTAAAACTTTCTGGATGTGAGATGAGGAGGTGCTACTCTGCTCCCTGTGCTCCGTCCTCGTCAGTCAGCCCTCCTTCAGCTTCAGGAACACCCAGGTTATTTTCATAAAGCTCAATGTTCTTCTGTCTGTCTGGCTTCTGTCCCCTGCTGGCCTGGAGAGACATGACAGCACACAGATGTGACTTCCTGCATCACTCCTCTCTTCAGTTCAACAGCCTGACTGCTTCATTTCAGTCTATGTTCTAAACAACAGGTGTGTGTTCGTACCTTACAGTAGAAGTAAAGGGCAGTGATCACCAACAGCAGAGTCAGAGAGAACACGACCACTCCGATAAAAGGCCTTCGATGAGATGGATCTGATGGATCTAATGAATCTGATGGATCTGATGGATCTGATAGATCTAATGGATCTGGTGGAGCTGATGGATCTGATGGATCTGGTGGAGCGGATGATGGGTCTGGTGATGGATCTGGTGGATCTGAAGGATCTGGTGGATCTGAAGGATCTGGTGGAGCTGATGATGGGTGTGGTGATGGATCTGGTGGAGCTGATGGATCTGATGGATCTGGTGGAGCTGATGGATCTGGTGGAGCTGATGATGGGTCTAGTGATGGATCTGGTGGATCTGAAGGATCTGGTGGAGCTGATGATGGGTGTGGTGATGGATCTGGTGGAGCTGATGGATCTGGTGGAGCTGATGGATCTGGTGGAGCTGATGATGGGTCTGGTGATGGATCTGGTGGATCTGAAGGATCTGGTGGAGCTGATGATGGGTCTGGTGATGGATCTGGTGGAGCTGATGGATCTGGTGGATCTGGTGGAGCTGATGGATCTGGTGGATCTGGTGGAGCTGATGATGGGTCTGGTGATGGATCTGGTGGATCTGAAGGATCTGGTGGGTTTGATTGATCTGGTGGAGCTGATGGATCTGATGGATCTGATGGAACACAGACAGTCATCATATCACACAACATCATTAGTCCAACATCTCCCGTTAAATTTGTAATAAATGTAATGTCTGCTAAAAGCGAGTCAGCATCAACAACAGCGCGTCTATTACGTTAGCCAAAAGTCAAATCGCTCCCTCGTGATTTGTAAGCACATTCTGCTGTTTGATTAGTTTGATTTCAGTAAAGACAAGAAGAGCATAATACAAAATATTACAAACTGGCATGTTTGAATTCATAACGTTTACAGAGGGTCACCGTTTCGGTGGCGTTACGTTACAACACACTACACAGTGCTTGCTGAGACCCATCATTTGTATGTGATTAGTTAAGGAGTAGGCTGCTATAAAATCCACTTCCTCTCACATATCACGACAATAACGTTGCACAAATTAAACCAGGCAACATCCTTTACTGTCAAACTGAGAAAACCACAAATACAACAGGATTAAGAAGGCTAGTCTAAACATAACTGATGTGTGCATGTAATAAATCTTGTCTTTTTTAGGCTACTTATTAGCTACAGGGCCATACAGTCTAATGTAATACAAGAATAACAAGAGCTTTTCACATCTTGACTTTTGCAGGCCAGAGTAGCTGGAGATATTAGCTGAAGCCTAAAAGTGGGGATATTGCCAGCCAAGAAAATTCTGAGATGTGCACAGGAGGAAGAGAAGGAGGGAAATGAAGAAGGAGAAGGCAGGGAACTGGAGAGACCAGGCAGGTCAGAGCAGGAGAAGACCACAGAAGGAGATGCAGAAATGAGTGAAAGAGAAGAGGGAAAGGAAGAATTGACAGTGAGGGATGAAGAGGAGGCTGCAGGTTCAGAGAGAGGGACAGAGAGTGATCAGGAGGAGGCAGATGAAGATGACAGACAGGAAGAGGAGGCTGCAGTTACCCTGGACCATATGGTTGGTTTATATTCTCCTTACATATAAATTGCAGTACAGTAACATAACATGTCGTGACATGACGTGTTTTCAGTTTTTGGCTATTTCCATTCTGTTGTATATGTTATAAGGTTAGATATGTAAATATTTACATATACAACAAAAGTTCACTCTTCTCAAGACACTTTACAGATAAAGTAGGTCTAGACCACACTCTTTAAGTTACAAAGACCTAACAATTCTCCCAAGAGCAAGCATTTGGTGCAACAGTGGCGAGGAAAAACTTCCTTTTGGGCAGAAACATCAGACAGATCCAGGGTCTTGGTGGTCGCTGGTTAGATACAGATGGATACAGATATACAGTTACAGAGAATTATGATTCAAAATAATGGTAATTATAGTAACAAAAAAGATAATGGAACTATGACTAGAAATAATAGTTGTAGCAGTTTAGGGCGTAGCAGTTTAGGGCATAGCAGGGCGTTGCGGGGCGTAGTAGGGCATAGCAGTTTACGTATGGGGGTTCCATCTTCCCCTGCCACCCTACCAAGATCTCTCGCTACCCCTTTGCCCCCCCATGTAAAATTTTCTAGATGCGCCACTGCATACACCCATTAAGGGTCAGTGCTTATATACATTACAATAGTATCATCTCATTGAACCCTTTTTTAAATTTAAAAACATTCCCAATATGTTTTAATTCCCTTGGCAATGCGTTGCATAACTTCACGCCACAGACAGAAATGCACCTGCTTTTCATTACTGTGTTACAGGTAGGTTGTTTACAATTAAGGTCACCTCTGAGGGCGTAACCCCCTTCCCTTTCTCTAAACATGGTTTGAATGTTAGGAGGAAGTAGATTATTTCGGGCTTTATACAAGACTAACGTAGTATTTAGGTTCACCAGGTCCATGAATTTCAGTGTGTTTGACTTAAGAAATAAAGAATTAGTATGATAATTGAAGCCGACATTATTCACAATTCGTATAGCTCTTTTCTGAACTTTGCACACTGTCTGTAGAGTGGTTTTACAGGCATTGTACACAATACGTTAAATATGGTAGTATCAGCGTGCTATAGAGAATCTTCATAGATCTATAATTTAGGAAGTGTCTGACTTTACTCAGCACCCCAATGCTTCTGGAAATTTTGGATCTTACATGGTTTACTTGTGATTTCCAACTGATTTTATGGTCAATTATTTCCCCTAGAAAGGTGTGTTCATAAACTCTCTCTAACTCTTCTGTTTCTATCCTTAAGCTTACATGAGTTGTTAAATGTGTTTTACGATTTCCAAAAATCATAAATTTTGTTTTTTTCAAATTTAAAGATAACTTGTTTACATCAAACCACAGTTTCAATTTACATAGTTCTGCTGTCACCTTGTCCATTAGCTTTTTGTAAACAGTCATCTGTACAGAAAATGTTAGTATCATCTGCTAAAATGACATATTTGAATATATTGGACACGTTACAAATATCATTGATATACATAATGAATAATTTTGGTCCAATTATCAAACCCTGTGGCACACCACATGTGATGTTAACTAACTTGGACATGGCATATCCCACTTGTACATACTGTCTCCTATTTTTGATGTAACTCTTCAGCCATTCCAGACCTACACCTCTGATTCCAAACCTTTCCATTTTTTCCAACATAATATCATGGTCTATGGTATCAAATGCTTCCCTGAGGTCTATGAACACTTCCATTAAAGTAAAGTCATTGTAGGGCTTACCTAAGCAGGTGAGATCCAGGATGGAAGAAGATGAAAATGATGATGCACACTCCCTCAGAGCAGATCCAGACTGGACACAGTTAGACCTGATCCACCACACAGATCTGTCTGAGGATTCTCTCTCTTCTACAGAAACAGCAGAGCCGCAGTCCAACTCTCTGCAGGCAACAGCTGTTTCCTTCTTGGGCCAGAAATAGTGATCCACTGGTCTCCATTCTCCCTGATGTTTCACCTCCAGTGTTCCTGCACAGCGCCTGTTTCCTCTCACCAACCTGACAGGCTCTGAACAGAAACATCAACAAAAGATAAAAGTGATTAACAGAAATGAACCAAATCAAAGCTAACCACGTATGGGTCACCCCTACTCGTATGTCGTACCGTATTAGTTTAGTGAAACATATGTATGTTGAGCCTCTGTTATAACATTTAGTAATAATTTTTGTTTTTTTCATCCTGTTTTATATAGCAGATGTTAATAGTGTTTATCTTATGTCCTGTTATTGTAATTTATATCTGCCAATTGGGACTACAGATGGAAATTAGCCTTTGGGCTATAATCTGGCACTTTTACGTGTACTGCTGTACATGTTCATTAAATGTGCATTGTCCTTAAATAAATAAATAAAAATAAATAAAAAATAAAGCTGCAGCTCCTCTTCTACCTGAGCAGGTGAGTCCAACAGCTTTTCCAGGTGAGCAGGTGTTTCTATCTGAGCCTGAGCTTCTACAGTCCAGGAGAGCAGACTCCTGGCCTCCACACTGGAACTCTTTGGTCCTCATTGGAGGCTCCACTTCTCCATAGAGCGCCCCCTGGAGGACTGAAGGAGCCCCACAGCCAAGCTCCCTACAGACCACCTCTGCATCTTGCTGGTCAAAGTCATCTTCACACACTGAGGACCAGCGCTGGGTAGACTGGTTAGTCTTCACCTCCAGTCTGCCTGAGCACAGACTGGTCCCATTGACCAGTCTGACAGAGTCTGGAGAGATGATAGAAGATACAATAGACCGAGAGAAAAGACACCAGAATACACACAGAATAAAAAGATGTCATGAAACAACAATTCAGTGATTCAAACTGGACTCAGCACAGTTCAAACAGATGTTGATCATTAACAACAGAACACATCTTTATAACACCACAGACTGCAGCAATGTTCCATCTTTTTTACATTTAGTACACTTTAACTGTTGGTTTCCATTTCTGAAAACTTTCAAAGTGAGTCATAACATACCACAACATCATAATCTGCAGATTCTTCTGTTCTGTTCCTTCTGCTCAGATACTCCACAATCTTTGCTCTCCACACAGACAAGTTTAAACGAGCCCCTGACTGAGCTGAGCTGCTCAAAGTTGTGGCCAATAGTTATTGGTGTCTGTTATGGTGACAACCAAATAACCTGCTGGTGATAGCCAGTGGCTCAGAAAGCTGTCAAGCTGAAGAATGGCCGAGGGGACTCCTGAAGCAGCAGACATATTTCATATCTACAGATATATATCTTGGTGTATGTTTCATATTTACAGATATATATCTGCAGCTGGTTTACTGAGGAGGCAGCTCATCAGACCTCTTCATGTCTGCTGCCATTGTAGCTTCTGCAGTGTGTGTCTGTGTGTGTGTGTGTGTGTCAACCTGGGTACATTACTGTACATAGAGGAATTCATAGATAATGTCACTGATGGGTTTACCTGAACAGTTGAGATACAGGATGGAAGAAGATGACAATGATGATGCACACTCCCTCAGAGCAGATCCAAACTGAACACAGTCAGACCTGATCCGCCACACAGATCTGACTGAGGACTCTTTTCTCTCTTCTACAGAAAGAGCAGAGCCACAGTCCAACTCTCTGCAGGCAGCAGCTGCTGTTTTCAGGGTCCACTCAGAGCCATCAACTGGTCTCCATTCTCTACGATGTTTCACCTCCAGTGTTCCTGTACAGCGACTCTCTCCTCCCACCAACCTGACAGACTCTGAATTTATTTAAGACAAGATGAAACTGTAAATGCTGATTCTGCTTCAATGATTCTTTATTTCTCTTTTCTGTCTCTGTGTACCTGTTGAGGTGTGTTCTCCTTCAGCCTGGAGTCCTGAGGAGAAAATCAGAAGGTAAATATCATTATAAAGGAGCATGATTGGATCACAACCGTGGACAGAACAAACTCTCTCAGGTTGCAATTTACCAGTTTACTAAATGTGAATGAACACTAGTCTGCTGTTCGGGAGGAATTTAAAGAAAACATATACTGTAATTATCTTTAACTAACCACACCTATTCCGTCATTATTGCATACTTAAAAATTAAGCAGCTGATAAGTTTCTTCTGGCTTAATCAATAAATATAATTGGGTATCATCTGCACAACAGTGAAACTATTAGAGTTGAGCCGGATACTCGGCTGAAACGAGTATCCAGTACGGATAAAGCACTTTTACCGAGTACGAGTAATACGAGTCAATATCTGTGCTTGGATTGAATAAAAATCCTCATTGAGTAGCTGACTGTGTCTGCGTTCTGTGATAGGCAAATCACATAGCGCCCCTCCCCTACAGATTTATTGTGTTGCTGTCTGTGTCCCGCCGGTCTGCTCACTCACACACAAAACACTGAGAAGAGAACAGCTGTCTCTCTCTCTCTCTCTCTCTCCCTCAGTCACTCAGGTTCGTGGGTCTTTTCCGTTAACGTTTAGGTTTCTTCAGCTTCAGGTTTGTTTTTTACTTCGGTTTGTAGTACTTATTAACCAGTAGAGTACTGGTAAACGTGGGGTTTGTTCAGACGTGGTGCTTGATAGAATGCGACTCGCGTTGCTTCTCTGCCTGTCGGAGATTGTTTTTCTTTTTTAAACCTTCAGCTGGCTCTAACCAGTTTTTTTTACTTCACGCACTGAGTGTCTGACACTTTCTTGCCGATCCGTAGAACACAGTACCCCCCGCCCCCTCTCTCTCTCTCTCTTGCTGTCTCTCTCTTACTCACTCACACACACTCACACACACACACACATACCTGGTGTGGAAATAATAAAAAAAAGAACAAAAAAAAAATCACACTGATTATAAAAAAATTTAAAGTTAAAAAAGAATAGTATGAAAACACTTGTTCATTACATTTTACTTCATAATTGCAACAGCATGTGTTGTATTCATTGTTGCAAAACTTGTTCTGTATATAGTTTGTTATCGTGTTCGTTATCAAAACCATTGATCTGAAGCTCAATGCTGATGCTGTCATGTAAATAGTTTTCTAATAAGCAATAAATATAACAATTTCTGATCAACCCATATCAATTGCATGCTTAACATAACATACCGGTTAAAGCCCCGCCCATTTCAAGACAACCCGACCCACTTCCGGGTTAAATCCTGTCCACTTCCGGGTTAGGCCCCGCCCAGTCCGAGTACAGATACAAATCATTCATATGGTTAACAGATACAGATACAGATAACGCTGTACTCGCTCATCCCTAGAAACTATGTAGTGTTTCCTAACAATATTGCCTAGAGGAAGCATATTCAATGTACATAGAAGTGGTCCAAGCACAGAGCCTTGTGGAACACCATGGTTGACTTTTCTGAACATGGAGGATTTATCGTTTAATCTATTTTCCCAATTTTGTGTGTGTGTGTGTGTGTGTGTAAGAGATAGAGCAGTTCGTCCTCTGATTACAAGATCATCACAAATATTCAAATAATACGTTATCTTTAAAACAGAGTCCTACCTGGGCTGCACAGCAGCACCAACAGGTGATACATGTCCAGGTGGAGCATCTCTCTGATCACCCTGTGTGCTGTCCTCAGTGTATATCTGTGAACAGGAAGAGGAGGAGCTTCACTGGAACAGAATGAGGAATCAGCTTCAATGGCCAAGTAAGGCTACATTTACATTGCACATTTTTGGGTTAAAAAAAAATATCTTTTGCTACATTTACACCTCACATACACAATGCTCTGGCAATGGTTTGGATTCTGCGGGGTTGTGTTGCAGTCTTAACGGCCGCAACTTATCATATCACATCTATTTTTGCATCCCTTCATTGGCAAATTCAGATTCCAGTATAAGATTCTGTTGATTACATTCACAGCATTACATGACATATACATACATATACAGTACAGGCCAAAAGTTTGGACACACCTTCTCATTCAATGCATTTCCTTTATTTTCATGACTATTTACATTGTGGATTCTCACCAAACTATGAATGAACACATGTGGAATTATGTACTTAACAAAAAAGTGTGAAATAACTGAAAACATATCTATATTCTAGTTTCTTCAAAGTAGCCACCCTTTGCTCTGATTACTGCTTTGCACACTCTTGGCATTCTCTTGATGAGCTTCAAGAGGTAGTCACCTGAAATGGTTTTCCAACAGTCTTAAAGGAGTTCCCAGAGATGCTTAGTACTTGTTGGCCCTTTTGTCTTCACTCTGCGGTCCAGCTCACTTCAAACCATCTCGATTGGGTTCAGGTCCGGTGACTGTGGAGGCCAGGTCATCTGGCGCAGCTCTCCATCACTCTCCTTCTTGGTCAAATAGCCCTTACACAGCCTGGAGGTGTGTTTGGGGTCATTGTCCTGTTGAAAAATAAATGATGGTCCAACTAAACGCAAACCATGAACAGGCATGTCGCTGCAGGATGCTGTGGTAGCCATGCTGATTCAGTATGTCTTCAATTTTGAATAAATCCCCAACAGTGTCACCAGCAAAGCACCCCCACACCATCACACCTCCTCCTCCATGCTTCACTGTGGGAACCAGGCATGTAGAATCCATCCGTTCACCTTTTCTGCGTCGCACAAAGACACGACGGTAGGAACCAAAGATCTCAAATTTGGACTCATCAGACCAAAGCACAGATTTCCACTGGTCTAATGTCCATTCCTTGTTTCTTGGCCCAAACAAATCTCTTCTGCTTGTTGCCTCTCCTTAGCAGTGGTTTCCTAGCAGCTACTTGACCATGAAGGCCTGATTCACGCAGTCTCCTCTTAACAGTTGTCCTAGAGATGTGTCTGCTGCTAGAACTCTGTGTGGCATTCATCTGGTCTCTAATCAGAGCTGTTGTTAACTTGCGATTTCTGAGGCTGGTGACTCGGATTAACTTATTCTTACTTCCTTTCCTGGGGCGGTCCTTGTGTGAGCCAGTTTTGTTGTAGCGCTTGATGGTTTTTGCGACAGCACTTAGGGACACATTCAAAGTTTTCGCAATTTTCAGGACTGACTGACCTTCATTTGTTAAAGTAATGATGGCCACTCGTTTCTCTTTACTTATCTGATTGGTTCTTGCCATAATATGAATTCTAACAGTTGTCCAATAGGGCTGTCGGCTGTGTATCAACCTGACTTCTGCACAACACAACTGATGGTCCCAACCTCATTAATAAAGGGAAAACATTCCACTAATTAACCCTGACAAGGCACACCTGTGAAGTGAAAACCATTTGAGGTGACTACCTCATGAAGCTCATTGAGAGAACACCAAGGGTTTGCAGAGTTATCAAAAAAAGCAAAGGGTGGCTACTTTGAGGAATCTAAAATATAAGACATGTTTTCAGTTATTTCACACTTTTTTGTTAAGTACATGATTCCATATGTGTTCATTCATAGTTTTGATGCCTTCAGTGAGAATCTACAATGTAAATATTCATGAAAATAAAGAAAACGCATTGAATGAGAAGGCATGTCCAAACTTTTGGCCTGTACTGTATATACAGTATATATATATTCATATTCAATTCAATTCAATCTTATTTATAGTATCAAATCATAACAAGAGTTATCTCAAGACACTTTACAGATAGATTAGGTCTAGACGTCACTCTATAATTTACAAAGCCCCAACAATTCCAATAACTCCCCCAAGAGCAAGCATTAGCAGTGGCTGTTGCAACAGTGGTGAGGTAAAACTCCCTTTTAGGAAGAAACCTCGGCAGACCCAGACTCTTGGTAGGCGGTGTCTGATGGTGCCGGTTGGGGTTATGATATACAGTGGCGTAATAGTCACAATAAAGATAATGGAACAGTGACTACAATGGTAGTCATAGTAGTTCATGTCATAGCCGGGCACAGCAGGGCATTACAGGATGTAACGTGGCACAGCAGAGCATGGGTGATGCAGTGGATGTGGCAGGACGCGGCAGGATGCAGCAGGATGTAGCCGGACATTGCTGGGAATTGCAGAGTGTAGCTCTGCAAAGAAGAAACGTAAGGACTCCGGGGAGTTAACTCCCCAGAGCTAGGTTAGTAACAATTTTTCTGGGACAGGATGCACATAAAAGGAAAAAAAGAAAAGAAAAGAGAGAGCAGCTCATTGTGTCATAAGAAGGAAGGAACTTCCCCGGCAGTATAAAATAATAATAGAATGACTAAGAGAGGCAGGTTAAAGAGAGGTGCCTGGTTGGGCTAGACTAGCCTGCCTCCCTCTACTCTCACTATATTATTGAATATATGATAGGTAAATCTGATACATACACACATATATATATATATATATATATATATATATATATATATATATATATATGTGTGTATATGTGTACATATATATATATATACACATACACATATATATATATATATATATATATATGTGTATGTGTATATAACATTTTTTCACTCGCTGAAGTGGCTGTAGTTTAGATCCTGTCGAGTCTCTGCAGCGGGCAGGGCTGCTCAGTTCTACCCACGACTGACGTGGGCACACACAAACAAACACACACACACACACACACACACACACACACACACACACACACACACACACACAAACATACACACACAAACACACACGTATACAGGAGGGCCTGACAGCTACGGTCGTTATTGTAAATAAATGATAAGTCCAATAAGTACTTTATCAAACCGTATGTGTGTCCCAGCCCAGGAGGTGTGTGTGTGTGTGTGTGTGTGTGTCCCAGCCCAGCCCAGGATAGGAATTGAACTAACAATGTAAACTGTTTTTATGTTTAACGTATTCTGACTTATTGAAAGGACGGAGCTTTAAGAGTTCCTCTCTTTTTATTTTAAAGAATACATTTTTGTAAGAGCTACACTGAAGTTGGCAGTTTGATAAATTCAAGTTATTTCAATTGATATTCTGTAATATTTCAATCTTCATGTGCAAAAAAGGCACATAAGTTCCTGTAGATGGCAATACACATTCTCCTTTTTTTTGCCAAATAAATGAAAAGCTTGTTGAAATCACGACAATGGCTTCCCTCTTGCTGTATCAAAATCTCAGCTAGCTTTACTCAGAGATGGTCTTAATAATGTGCTTAAAGTCAAGTCAAATTCAGTTTGTGCATGATTAGGCTACATGATATAACTATATAATTATTTAATACTGTATCCTACATTGTGGATAATTAAGCTATATACCGTATGCTGAAGTATGTTTCTGGAGTGTTAAAGATTAAAAGAAAACATAACAAGAACCGTACAGAACCAAAAACCATGACCCTAAAACCGTGATAAGAACCGAACCGTGGGTTTTGTGAACCATACCACCCCATATATATATATATATATTTTTCCTTATGTATATATACACACACACACACACACACACACACAAACCCGACAAATTGTACAAATTGTGAGTAAAAAAGGAATGGAATAATTTACAAATCTCATAAACTTATATTTAATTCACAATAGAATATAGATAACACATTGAATGTTGAAAGTGAGACATTTTGTAATGTCATGCCAAATATTGGCTCATTTTGGATGTCATGAGAGCTACACATTCCAAAAAAGTTAGGACAGGTAGCAATAAGAGGCCGGAAAAGTTAAATGTACAGATAAGGAACAGCTGGAGGACCAATTTGCAACTCATTATGTCAATTGGCTAGCCTGGATGCCAGCCGAACTTAGCCCCGCCCACAAAATTCGAGGTCGGGAAGTTCGGTCTGGAGTCGCTCCGTCGAGAAGCAATTATTGCCCGAACAGGATCTGTTCGGACCAATCACATTGAAAGATGATCGACAGTAACAGAATCAATCACGTCACCAAAGAACGCTTGGGTTGAATTTGTTGAGATGTGTAGATTCCACCATCGCGTCTGTTACAGAAGATATCAACAGGCATTAATTTTAAAATCCTCAGCGGAGGAGCCTCAACAACTGCCCGAAAGCACAGTAGCGTTATATGGTGGAGCGAGATAGAGAGAGACTGAAGAGAGAGAGCGTTATTCAATTCAATTCAATTTTATTTATAGTATCAAATCATAACAAGAGTTATCTCGAGACACTTTACAGATAGAGTAGGTCTAGACCACACTCTATAATTTACAAAGCCCCAACAATTCCAACAATTACAGTAATTCCCTCAAGAGCAAGCAGTGCGACAGTGGCGAGGAAAAACTCCCTCTTGGGAAGAAACCTCGGACAGACCCAGGCTCTTGGTAGGCGGTGTCTGACGGGCCGGTTGGGGGTGTGATGAACAGTGGCGATAATAGTCACATTAATAGTGGAACAGTGACTGGATGTAGCGGGGAGCTGCAGGGTTCAGCAGGAAGCAGCAGGGTTCAGCAGGAAGCAGCATGACATTGCAGGGCACCGCTGAGCTCGGCAGGGAGTGCAGCAGGACCACGGCGACAGCTGGAACCAGGATCTTGGTGCCAACGTTCTCCAAGGAAATACGCTGGGGGAAAAAAACATAAGGACTCCGGGAAGTAAACTCCCCAGAAGCTAGGATTAGTAACAAGCATTTCTGGGACTGGATACACACAAATAGTAATAGTAAAAGTAAATAGTAAATAGAAAATAGAAAGGGAGAGGGGAGAGCAGCTCAGTGTGTCAGAGGAAGGAAGTCCCCGGCAGTCTAGAACTATAACAGCGTAACTAAGAGAGACAGGTCATAAGGAGAGGTAGCTTTTTCGGGCTTAGAACTGTCCCCCTGCGGATCGGGCTTGGCTGGCCTGTCTCCCTCTACTTTGTTATGTATTATTAATCTAACAATTATGAAGAGAAGCAGGTGGGCCAGTTAGGTGAACACTGCAACTCCTCTCTCCCTAACTATAAGCTTTATCAAATAGAAGAGTTTTAAGTTCATTCTTGAAAGCGATTACAGTTTCTGCCCCCCGAACCCAGATCGGGAGCTGGTTCCATAGGAGAGGAGCCTGGTAGCTGAAGGCTCTTGCTCCCATTCTACTTTTAGAGACTCTAGGTACCACCAGTAACTCTGCATTCTGGGAGTGCAGTGCTCTAGTGGGACAATAGGGTATTAGGAGCTCTTCTAGATATGATGGTGCTAGACCATTTAGAGCTTTGTAGGTCAATAGAAGGATTTTAAACTCAATCCTGGATTCAACAGGAAGCCAGTGCAGAGAAGCTAATACAGGAGAAATATGATCTCTTTTCTTAGTTCTTGTGAGAACACGCGCTGCAGCATTCTGGATCAGCTGGAGAGTCTTAAGGGACTTATTTGAGCAACCTGACAGTAGGGAATTACAATAGTCCAGCCTAGAAGTAACAAATGCATGGACTAGTTTTTCAGCGTCGTTTTGAGACAGGATATTCCTAATTTTAGCAATGTTACGAAGATGAAAAAGGCTGTTCTTGAGGTTTGTTTTAGATTGGCATTAAAGGATATATCCTGATCAAAAATAACTCCTAAATTTCTGACAGTAGTGCTGGAGGCCAGGACAACACCATCCAGAGTAGCTATATCTTTAGATAATGAAGTTCTGAGGTGTTTAGGTCCCAGCACAATAACTTCAGTTTTGTTAGGGTTTAACATGAGAAAATTATAGGTCATCCAGGATTTTATATCTTTAATGCACGCTTGAAATTTAGCTAGCTGACTGGTTTCGTCTGGTTTGATTGACAAGTATAATTGGGTGTCATCCCATAACAGTGAAAGTTAATTGAGTGTTTCCTAATAATATTGCCTAGAGGAAGCATATATAAGGAGAATAGAATTGGTCCAAGCACTGAGCCTTGAGGAACCCCATGGCTAACTTTAGTGTACTTGGAGGATTTATCATTAACATTTACAAATTGAGATCGATCAGAGAAATAGGACTTAAACCAGCCCAGAGCAACTCCTTTAATGCCAACCAAGTGTTCCAATCTCTGTAACAGGATTGAATGGTCAATAGTGTCAAATGCAGCACTAAGATCTAGTAAAACAAGTATGGAGACAAGTCCTTTGTCTGCAGCAGTTAAAAGGTCGTTAGTAATTTTCACCAGTGCCGTCTCTGTGCTATGATGCTTTCTAAATCCTGATTGAAAGTCATCAAATAAACTATTGCTATGTAGAAAATCACATAACTGATTAGCAACCACCTTCTCAAGGATCTTGGAGAGAAAGGGAAGGTTAGATATAGGTCTATAGTTTGCTAAGACATCAGGATCGAGGGTGGGTTTTTTCAGAAGAGGTTTTATCACAGCTACTTTAAATGACTGCGGTACATAACCTGTTAATAAAGACATATTGATCATATCCAGTAATGAAGTGTTTACCACGGGTAACGCTTCTTTGAGTAATCTCGTTGGGATGGGGTCTAAGAGACAGTTAGATGGCTTAGCTGAGGATATCTTTAACATTAATTGTTGTAGGTCTATAGGTATATGGTGTATAGAGATAGAGAGAGCCTGAAGAGAGGGACCGCCGGCGCTAGAATAAAGCCGTGAATCAGAGAAATAAAACGTGTTTTCGCCGATCCATCTCTAGACATGTGACTGTAGCGAGCATGTCACTATCACTAACGTTATCCACATTTATATTTACAAGAAACAAATGATATATCCAGCTTCTAAAAAGTCTAAAAGTCAGAAGTTAGAACGAATGCATTGTGCAAAGAGTGGTTGCTATGGAGACGATACACAGTGTTGAGTTCCGTTGCTCTGATTGGTTGGAGGTCTATCCAATGAATGCAGAGGCCTTTCTTTTCCTGGTTCGGTTGGAACACACCCCATAATCACAACCCAATGGAGCGGTTTCAGACTCACATTCTGACTAGAATCTGAGTAGGACCACGTCAGGCTATCAATTGGCAACATGATTGGGTATAAAAAGAGCCTCTCAGAGTGGCAGTGTCTCTCAGAAGTCAAGATGGGCAGAGGATCACCAATTCCCCCAGTGCTGCAGCGAAAAATAGTGGAGCAATATCTGAAAGGAGTTTCTCAGAGAAAAATTGCAAAGAGTTTGAAGTTATCATCATCTACAGTGCATAATATCATCCAAAGATTCAGAGAATCTGGAACAATCTCTGTGCGAAGGGTCGAGGCCGGAAAACCATACTGGATGCCTGTGATCTTCGGGCCCTGCACTGCATCACATACAGGAATGATACTGTAATGGAAATCACAACATGGGCTCAGGAATACTTCCAGAAAACATTGTCGGTGAACACAATCCACCGTGCCATTTGCCATTGCCGGCTAAAACTCTATAGGTAAAAAAAGAAGCCGTATCTAAACAGGATCCAGAAGCGCAGCCATTTTCTCTGGGCCAAGGATCATTTAAAATGGACTGTGGCAAAGTGGAAAAGTGTTCTGTGGTCAGACGAATCAAAATTTGAAGTTCATTTTGGAAAACTGGGACACCATGTCATCCGGACTAAAGAGGACAAGGACAACCCAAGTTGTTATCAGCGCTCAGTTCAGAAGCCTGCATCTCTGATGGTATGGGGTTGCATGAGTGCGTGTGGCATGGGCTGCCTACACATCTGGAAAGGCACCATCAATGCTGACAGTTACATCCAAGTTCTAGAACAACATATGCTCCCATCCAGACGTTGTCTCTTTCAGGGAAGACCTTGCATTTTCCAACATGACAATGCCAGACCACACACTGCATCAATCACAATGTCATGGCTGCATAGAAGAAGGATCCAGGTACTGAAATGGCCAGCCTGCAGTCCAGATCTTTCACCCATAGAAAACATCTGGCGCATCATAAAGAGGAAGGTGCGACAAAGAAGACCTAAGACAGTTGAGCAACTAAAAGCCTGTATTAGACAAGAATGGGATGTGTTGATGCCATGAAATTTAAAATTTAAAACTTATTTTTCCCTTAAAGTGATACATTTTCTCAGTTTAAACATTTTATATGTCATCTATGTTGTATTCTGAATAAAATATTGAAATTTGAAACTTCCACATCATTGCATTCTGTTTTTATTCACAATTGTACAGTGTCCCAACTTTTTTGGAATTGGGTTTGGTACTGGTTACATACATACATACACACACCTATAGTTTATATGTGCTTTAAAGGAGAGTTGAGAGTCAAGCCAGATATTTTTATTCATCAACTCTCCCAAGAGGTGTGCCATCTAAGAAGTTAATTAACAGGTTAGTCTGATTCAAGGTATCAGATATTGTTGGGAAAAGCATGCTGTATGATTTTTTCTTATTCAACAGAAGGTCATTACATTGGAACCATTTTTGAA
The DNA here is from genome assembly GCF_004354835.1 of Perca flavescens. Lineage (NCBI taxonomy): Eukaryota > Metazoa > Chordata > Actinopteri > Perciformes > Percidae > Perca > Perca flavescens. The sequence continues at coordinate 371,551 of NC_041350.1, forward strand.
TGATATCGAAATCAGATTGGATGTTGAAGTCGCCCAGAAGTATCAGCGCAGGGCCAGTTTCAGGGATGTTTGAAAGAAGGACATCCAGCTCCTCCAAAAACTCTCCCAGAAGACCTGGTGGGCGATAGTTAACGACAATGATTAGTTGTACCGGATGAGTTATGGTAACAGCATGAAGTTCAAAAGACAGTGGAGTGAACTGTTGCAGTGGGTAGAGAGAAAATCTCCACTTTGGGTTAATGAGTATGCCTGTATCCCCGCCTCCAACAGTGGGTCTGGCTGTGTGGGTGACAGAGTAGGCGGAAGAGAGAGCAGCAGGGGTGGATGTGATGGTCGGTGTAATCCAGGTTTCAGTGAGAGCAAGGAAGTCAAGGGATTGCTGGCTGGCAAAGCCAGAGATGAACTCCGTCTTGCGAGTGGCAGACTGGCAGTTCCACAGGCCACCTGCGACAAGGTGTTGGGTGTGTGTGGAGCTGGAGCGGATGGGATAGGTAAGAGAGGTCTGGTTGCGGAAATGTTGCGAACTTATGCGAGGTTTGTATCTCCGATAGGCTAAACGGACAGGAATGCAGAAGCAGCACATTTCCAGATAAAGACACCGAGCATTGCAAATAAGATATCAGATATCAAGAAGATATCAAGCCCACTTAACTTCCCACGACGACTCCTGCGTAGACTCCTTCGTCTTTGTCCTCCGAGTCTTGCCGCTGAAGCTGCCGCTTCACACAAATCCCAATATTAAATACAAGGAGGTGATTGGTGTTAGCTACAAGTGAGGAGGCCCCACCCTAGCTAATCACTCAACAAAGCACCTGGACAGTCGTTAAGCACCATTCCCCAAATCCACACTTCACAATAAGCTAGTCTAATTACTAGTTTCAGTCACTTTAAGTAGGAGCACAAAATTCTGGCCAAAAAATACAGCAAATCCAGCAAAACACACAGCAGAAGTAGAAGAAGCAGAAGAAGCAGCAGAACCCACAGTAAAAGCAGCAAAGACAAGAGGCAAGCAACAAAAGCAACAAAACCAAGTAGCAAACAGCAGAAGGCAACAGAATGAGCAAAGTCAGCAGAACAGTCCCTTTAACCTTAAGGCAGCAGGTCAAATGAAAGTCTAATAAAGTAAGTACTTATCTTAATATCTAGCTGTCTAACAGTAAGTCTCCTCAGAAGTCAAATGCAAAAAACTACTACAGCCACTAGAGGGTGCCGCCACTAGAAACCTAAATATAGGTCAGAATGATGCTGGAACAGACCACTTATGGGGGAGGACAGACTCAGACAAACGCACAACAACTCAATATTTAGAGCTTCAATAATGATCAAGGGTTAATGACACATTTCTGGACCTGAAAACTAATTCAACATCCAAGTTTCAGCTGGATTCTCTTATGTAACACTGCGGGGGCATGCACTATATTGGGGCCAAATCCAGCCCCTTGTAGATTTAGATCCGGCCCGTATATCAATTTGGGTTCATAATACATTTTGGCCCGCCTAGTTGTGCGCAAAACCAAAAACACAGGAAAGTGTTTTTTAAACTGCAATATCATGAATGTCAGGATATTGCAGTTTAAAAAACACTTTCCTGTGCAGAATTTGGCAGATTTGCGAACTCTGAGACTCAGAAATTCCCCCAGAAAGAACTCTTTTGATGACTTTTGTAAGGCTTCGTGTCAACAAAAAAAGGGTACAAAGATGTTGTGAAAAAGCAAAACATTTACAAAAAGGTGACATATGTCTGAGAAAGCCACAAAAACGTCAGAACAAAAACAACAAAAATGAGGAAAAAAGCTACCAAAATGTTAAAATAAAGTGACATGCAGTAACAAAAGCACGTCAATAAACTCTCCATGTCTGTCCCTCGGTGTGATTCTCTTTTTCCAGTGTGGCCCTCTGGGAAAATTAGTTTGACACCACTGCACTATATGAAGTTTGAAGCATTTCATGCTAATGTTAAAAAACAATTTTGTGTCTAATTAATAATATTCTCATTATTTCTTTTCAACAGTAGATAAAATAAAGAAATAATTGGAAGTACACTTTTTCTCAATTGTTAATCCTCAGAACACGACACACCAAAACAAATGACAAAACACCACAAATCTGATGATGAAACTCTGCCTTTAAAACAATTGTGTGTTGTCTCAAAATGGTCGTTTTTCTTCAAATGATACACACACACACACACACACACGCACACACACACACACACACACACACACACACACAGACAGACAGACACAAATGGACACACACACACACACACAGACAGAGACACACACAGAGACACACACACACACAGACGGACAGAAAGACAGACAGACACACACACACACAGATATACACACAGACACACACACACACACACACAAACAGACACACACACACACAGACAGACAGACAGAGACACACACACACACACACACACACACAGATGTACACACAGACACAAACACACACGCACAGGGGTTAAACAGGAGTTGCAGGTGGTTGTTAGTGTATGAATAGTTGAGAAAAACAGACATTTTGAAACAGGAACATGAAAAATTAAAGTAATAAAGAGGATAAGATGTCCTGAAGGAGGAAGCTTCCTGTCTGTTGGATCTTTATTCTTTAATGTTCAAAAAGACAAATCTGACTACAGTTTTTTACAATCACTTTGGCACTAATTTCAGAACCTTGACGTCATTTTTCAAAACTCTAGACACAAAACTCACAACCAATGATCAAAATGTACATTTTTCAAAACTCTAACAATTTTTTCAATTGCTTGGATACAATACACATAAACCTAAGATCCTTTGTTCATTTAACAAAGATCACCTGTTCAATATGACACAACTTAACATCAAAGTACTACTATTTCAAAAAGCAATTCACACATTACATTTCAGATGATTTTCTATTCATTCCATTACAATCATCTAACTATCAATCCATACAACTACTCCAAATGATAAGTAACTGTTGCATTACTCTTAATGCATAGTTGTATGGAAACAAACAATATTCCATGTTTAGATCATGAAAGTTTCAAGATAATGAGATTCATTGTCACCAATTAGCGTGGAGCATGAACAAATTAGACTACATGATCTATGGATGTAATATTTAATCATCATTCTTTACTGTAATGTACTACTGTTTATCAGATACTGTTTCCATGCTCCCATGTACAACCTTTAAAAATATTTACTGACAGTACTGCAGGCCCTTGGAATTGCAGGACCAATTCTGCCAACTCCTTACTGATGATTGAGATATATAATTTTTATATATATATATATATATATATATATATATATATATATATATATATATATATATATATACTGTTCAGTGGCCAGCAGATTAGACTGGGGTTGTACTGGGTAGCTTCCAGGTATGAAAGTGGAACTGTGTGAATGTGATCAGGTCGTCGTTGCAAATGAGAATTTGAGAATCAAAAAATGAGAATCAACTTACCTGGATACTGTAAATAAAGGCTAAATACAGTAAAAATATATATATATATATATATATATATATACATACATTATACATATACTCGTACCACATTGGTCTGTAGTACTCTCTCTACTACTGCAGTACTTTTACAGGGATTTATGTACATGTAGTACCATAATGAAACATGTATCACCTATTTTGTACTACAATATTTAATGAATGTACGAACGATGACCCAGTGAAACTATGGGTAGCTTGTGTGTGGGTGATCTAAAGTAACGTTTCATTGGTATTTCACAATAAAAAAAAAATTTGAACCAGTGATTGTGCAAGTGCAAGATTTCTTTAAAGATATGAATGCACAATTCAATGTTTTGAACATTGGACAGTCTGTGTTACAAGTGATGAATGTTTGGAGTTTTGTGTCTAGAGTTTTGAAAAATCACATCAAGGTTCTGAAATTAGTAGCAAAGTGATTGTAAAAAACTGTAATTTTCTTACCGTCTGATTTGTTTTCCTTCTCTTTCAGTTTCTCTCAAAATTATTCATCGTATTTCCCCTTGAGTTCCTCTCTTCTAATTTATGCTTTCACAGTTTCTCCTCTGTCTGTCAGTTCGTCTCCTGGTTTGTCCTACTGACAGACTCTCTGCCCTTCTAAACTTCTTTCCTTCTGAGACAGGAAGTGTGTTGTGTCTTGATATGGCGTGATGTCTTCCTCAAACAATCATATCAATGTAACGTGCAACTCAGTTCTGCAGGGGACTGTGACAGAATCATAGTTCTCTGGTTTGATATCTCCTCGCTCTTTGCTTCTCGATTCAACCAGAGGTTGTTCTTGCCCTCCTTTGGGAAGGCTGTCTTAAAGCTCCTATTCCTGCCCCGAGGAGCAAGGAGCGAGGATAAAGGATGGAGGGTGGTTGTGTATGGGCTGGAATGTATGTATGGGCCTCAGGGCCCTATCTTGCACCCAGCGCAACACAGCGCAAAGCCCAACACAAGTGTCTTTGCTAGATTAAGACTGACGCAGTTGTCAGTTTCCCGTCCAGCACCCACGTCGTTTAAATAGCAAATGCATCTGCGCCCATCTGTGGCCCATGATGCCATGGAGTTGCAGGAGTTGGGTTAGGCAGAGATGAATGAATGCACCTGAACACACCTCCCCAGGGAGGTGTGTTCAGGTGCATTCTGGGTGTGCTGGTCTTACAGAGAGGTGTGTTCAGGTGCCTTCTGGGAATATTGCTTTTGAGGCAGCAGGAAGTGATTGTGCCAATGACCAACAAAAACCTGGTCTAAAGTCAGTAATGCAGCATTTCATTGTTATTTTATCAGAGCATTGGTAAAATGATCCTACACAGCAAAATCTGTAGTGTTAATGTGAGTTAAATTCCCAGTGTAAATTATTCAGAGTGAATGGGTGTTGATTTGTGTGTTATTTTAACACTTACAGTGCTGAAAAAGCTCTGTGGGGGGCGTCATTTCAAGGAGTTAGGAGCATACACTCATTTTGAGTTACTTTCCACATCCGTTTTTTTTGCGCTCATTCATTGACGAGCAGGATATTTGTCTTCACTTACGGTGGCAGTGAACTTAGCTAGCTAGCTAAGAAGAAGAAGAAAGAAGAAAACTGTGTGGGATTGGGATATTCGGTTTAAAAGGTAAGAACCACATTTATCAATTTATAAAGGATGTTTGTTGTTATTTAAACCATGTTTTAACGTTAAGTGGGGTGTGATGCAGTCGATGTGCTTACATGTGGATTAATGGAATTTACTTGCTAGCTAACGTTAGCTAGCAAGTAATTAAGCATTTTTTCCTTATATTTATCAACTGTACGTTAACGTTAGAGGTAAAAATATACGTTGCGTGTTTAAATGTGTTAAAAGTGCTTAACATTGTATTTACTATGGTTCTATTATGATAGCAGGGTTTTAGCTACACTAACTGAAAATGTGTATGTGGGGGGTGGGGGTGGGGTCGTTGTCGCCGTCGCTTTTTTTTTTTTTTTTTTTTTATTTGCAGACGGTTAAGTTGTGTGAGAGAACATTTCTGTCAGGAATATTCGGTTTAAAGGAGAACCACATTTATAAATGTATTCTTTAACATTCTAAGTTAGTCCAGCAACTGTAAAACGGTAAAATTACATTAGTGTGTTTTAATATACAATGTGCTTAACAGTGTTAGCTAGCTAGAACGTTTAATGAAACTAATTTTATGTGGCGTCGTCGTCGTCAGGTTCAAGATGAATTGTGCACGTCCGCGTTTGTTTTTCGTCAGTGATGAAGGCCTGCACAAGGCTTTTGGCGTCTTCACACTGGCCATTTTCGCCGTTCGCATCATAATAGCGCTAACATTAATCACGTTTACCCGCCGGTGTAGATTTGTACACCATAACATAACATAGTTTCTTTCCGCCATCAATATGGCAGAAATACCGACAGTTGCAGCTTTGTTTCTGCTGTGGAAGTCCCAAATACGTTGGGAAATTAAACTGCGTCATGTCTGGATTAGTAACCTCATCTGGTGGAACGAACCAGCCTTCTCAAGTAACGTTAACGTTACGTGTGCTGCTTCCAGCACCAACGTTACTTGAGGTTCAGATTTAACTGTTTAGTTATTGCAATAAACTGATAAAAACTAAACTGAAATACAAACATTGTGATGAAGATTTGTAAAACGTTTGAATTCATACTATATCAGGTCCTTCCACAAGACAACAACCAAACTTCTTAAAATGTTTGTTCTTTAAATAGAGTTTAGGGCTATAATGGATTTATACAAGTGGTGTGAACCCAAAATAACTAATGATTTACTTGTTAAATGGGTCTAAAGTATGCCGAAACAGCAACATCATGATCCAGATTAAAAAGATAAAAAAGTATCAGGTCTGTCTGCAAAATGACAAGCAAACAACTTTTAACTTTTGACGTTTTATTGAGATTATCACCAATCGAAGCATTTGGTTCCAAACTCACTTTTTTTATCAAAGAAAATGTTATTAATTTGCTCCCTTCGTAGATGTTTACCTTTCACAACACTGCTGTTTTTTTGTCATTCTTCTGAACAGCCAGCCAGCCAGCCAGCCAGCCAGCCAGCCAGCCAGCCGCCTGCCCTGAAAAGCTGCAGACAAACAACGAAAGTTCTGAAAAGCTGCAGAGAAATTATGAAAGTTCTGAAAAGCTGCAAATGATGAAACGGGTAAGCTACACAGCATGCATGGTTCATATTACAAATTTGGTATTTCTATTAGACATTAATGCCTCGCTTCTATGCTGCTTCTTCTCTCTCTTGCCACCCACAGCTGGACGGAAGAGGACCAAAATAAGTCCAAGTGATGCAGTGGACAAAATGGTGCACTTTCATAAGGTACATTGTATGCCTCATTTGTTAAAATTCCACAAGACAGTTTTTTAGTTATATGCACTTGCCAGCTTTTCCTGGCCATATGTTGCTTTTAAAGTGCGTTCCTTCCAAATTAATGGTATTGCAGGCCAGTATGTCCCAATTATTTGGGGACCGTTTTTCCAGTTAAGCAAATTATCTCAAATCACAGGGGCAGTTTACAAAGTCTATTACATTAACATGGACCAGCAAGTACCAGATTCACTTGAAGGTGTACACATAATATTTTTTTTCTTTTTTTTTTCACTTTTGTTTACATTCCAATTTTGGATACTATTAATGCAATTCTTATATTTGTGAACTACTTGCAAAACCATGTGTATCAAAAGACAGATATGAAGACTTTTGTGATGAGTTATTTTAAGTCACATCCATTGTTCTCAAAAACACAGACTTCTTTACTAATTCAGCTTTACTATGATGACTTTGAGACTGCTAACCCACTGGGTTAAAAACGTGGTGTTCACAAAGTTGGTGCTCTCTATTTTGTCCTCCGAAATCTGCCTCCAAAGTTAAACTCTGTATTGATGAACATCCGTTTGGTGGCATTGTTTCACACAGAAGATGTGAAAAAATATGGCTTTGATCCTATTTTACAGCCTCTGATTGATAACATCAAAATATTGGAGAGTGATGGCATTGATTTGCCTTTCTCATCTGAAACGGTCTATGGCACTATATGTCAGATAACTGGGGACAACTTGGGGATGCATGGAATAATGGGTTTTGCGGAGTCTTTCAGTGGACGTCACTTCTGTCGTTTGTGTTTGATTGAAAAAGATGATGCTCATAATGTTTACAAAGAGGATGACTCAAAGATGATAATGTGTGGAAAAGAGCTTTTTGAAATGTACTGCAGTGAGTTGCAATCAGATCCACAAAAGATGTGTGTGTAAGGTCAAAAGAAGAATTCAAATCTAAACAGCCTAGAGTACTTTCATGTTTGCTACAACTTTTCTTTGGACATAATGCATGACATACTTGAGGGGGTGGCTCAGTATGAGATAAAGTTACTGTTTGAATATCTCTCGGAAAATGTGTTGTCAAAACCTGGTCTTTTGTCACGAATCTTTGCTCTGGACTATGGCTAATTGGAGCGCAAAAATTGTCCGACAAGGGTCAACTTGGACAGTATAGGCAATAATATAGGACTCAACTCTATTCAGACTCTTTGTCTGGTAAGAAACATTCCTTTGATTTTTGGTGACATTGTGCCAGAAGGAAATCAGAATTGGACTTTGCTGTTGCTTTTACTGCAGATAATTAACATTATATTCTCTCCATCAGTTACACTAGGCATGACTGTGCATTTTAAGCGGAACACCATGACTTGTTCAAACACTTGTATCCAGGTAGAAACCTGAGTCCTAAACATCATTTTATGTTACATTAGCCGTCTTTTGTTCGAAAAATTGAAAAATTTGACTGTTAATACATATGTGGAGTATGAGATTTAAGGCAAAACACAGGGTTTTCAAAAGCACACTTAAAAACTTCAAGAACATCACTGTATAATTTGCCAAAAAACATCAAATGTCCATAGCATCCAATTGAACCATGTTGAGTACGGACCTTTGAAAACATTTAATGTGGACAATGAGGAAAGTGGTGAAATGTTTGACCAAGCCCTGCCCGCTGTAGCAAAAGACATCTTCTCTACTAACTGGGTAAAGATCAGCGGGGTAGAGTACAGACCTGGGTTACGCATTTGCAGTGGTACAGAACAAGAAATGCCTGTGTTTTGCAGAATAAAAAACATACTTTTAGTCAACAGTGTGATCTACTTCATAGTGAACAAGCTTATGGTTGACCATTTCATTGAGCACTTTCATGCCTACAACGTGTTTGAAAGTGATGAAAAAAATGTGATGAAAGCAGACGGTCTTCAAATTTATAAGCCTTTTGACTTACAAAGTGCTTATGGTGGAGATGATAGCCTTTTATATTGTACCATTATGTTCTCTGTAAATGTGCATAGAGTTCAGTTGTATGGTGCTTGGATATTTTTGTCATTAAAAAAGATTAATTCATCGAATGTTTGTTTTTTCTGGTAGTGAAAAAGCATGTTCAGAACGTTGAATGTGACACAACTGTCATGAATACACTTTAGTGTCATAAAATAACACTGAATGATTTAAATTAACACTTTTAAGAGTAAGGGAGTAACACGATTTAGAGTTAAAAATACACTTTAAAGTGTCATAAAATAACACTGTGAATGTTAGAAATCAACACCCTCAGTGAAAAGGAATAACACCAGTTTAGTGTAAAAAGTACTCTTAAATGTGTTAAGAAACAACACTCTGAGTGTTACATTTTTAACACTATTATGGAGTTAAAATATTAACACTGTCCAAAGTGTTAATTTAACTCTGAACTGGTGAGGATTATAAACCTGACTCTGCCAGATGGATTGCTTCGCATTTGCTCGGCATATCCATCTGGGAACTTTCCGTTGGAGAACTTTTGGAAAGGGGTGAAAATCCTGGTTAGCTGATTGGATGAAGTAAGATAGACAGGCCAAATCAACCAATCAGATCCACGAAGCCTATGAAAATACAACCACAAGCCCGCCCCTGCTGCTGCAGGCAAAGCATAGCTCGTTAGCTCAGTAAGCAGGCAACATGTCGGTAAAGGAGATTTGCCGTTTGTGTAACGAGAATTTAGGAATAAAAGGCACCATTTCAGGTTCCCGGACCGCTGTCTGAAAATACTGCTTAGCTGATTGGATAAACCATCTGTCTATCACCACCTAATCCGCCTCAAAACCAACGCTGATTGGCCCGGTCGTTTGGCTAACGGCTCCAAATTTTCTCTATCTCAAGATGCCAGACTGATCTGCGAGTGGAGAACTGGAGCTCGCCAGATCAGGACGGTCTCACGAGGCTAGTGGATTATATAAACTCAGGGAAAGTGTTAAATTTGACACTATGGGAGTTGAAATAACACTGACGTTTTTGCTGTGTAGGCTTGTGCAAAGCGTGCGCACACTATGCTTGTTACACACACAGGGATGCACAGCAGCACACACACGCACACACACACGCACACACGCAGAAGATTACAAATAAAAATATTACGGTGCAAATCCTCCATCATAACAGCAATGCTCCAAGGTAGAAACGCGCCTGGCTTTTAAAGGGAATCTTGGGAATGATCTCTGATTGGTTGATTGCATGTTACGCCCAAAACACACCTCTGATTAATGAAGACACTAAGAACAACCCTTTTGTAACCATGCGCCTGGCACCCAGTCCCCAAAGTGGATTTGGACACGCCCTAAACACACCTACACCAGGCGCTTCACGTTGTGCGCTTTGATCGTTAAAATAGGGCCCAAAGAGTCTTTAGATGGACCTGAAAAGTTCAGCAGGTGATAATCCTAGCAGAGGAATCTTTAAATGTCTGATAATCAGGATCACTTTGATCACACTGGCCCTCATTTATGAAACGTGTGTACGACCGAAAACAGGTGTAGGACGGGCATACGCCGATTCCTACGCAAAGCTCGGCATTTATCAATTTGAACGTGAGTGTAGGCTGTGATAAAATCTCACGTCTGGTCTGAACTTGTGTACGCAAGTTTTTGAGTCAGTGTGGACTTTCAGTGCAGCATATAATCAGTTTAACAGGAGAAGGAGAAGTCATCAGTTGATCACTTATCAGCAATGGCAGATCTGGCTCTTTTAGTAGACCTCTATGAGCCGGTACAATAGTGCCCATGTACGCACACATGCCACGGTGGAGCGCTCCATCGGATTAATTAAGGGCAGATGGCTCTGTCTTGCATCATGGGTGGGGGACCCTACTATATACGGCAGAAAAAGTCTGCAACATTGTTTTAGCCGGGGGGTTCTGCACAGCATTGCGCAGGAAAACAGGGTGCCATAAATGTAGTGATGGAGCCAGATGACCCGATGCCCAGAGAGCAGTGTCCAGCACAGCCCCAACTGGGGGTTATACGAAGGAGACAGGATATTATTATTCCTCGCTTTTAAAAGGTATAGTGTTATGTTTGGCAATGATACTCAATACAGGAAACCTGACGATGCACAACATTTTTATTTATTCTTCAGGTTTTCGTTTCTCTTTTAAAGTTTCATTAATGGCCACAAGTGAACAACGTATTTCTGCCATTGACCGAGTTATGTCGGCTTGTTTTTCCAGCCCCTCTAATGTCAGGGGACAGGGTCAGGGTGGTGATCCAGCCCCTCTGCTATCAGGAGTCAGGGTCGGGGTGGTGGTCCAACCCCTCTGCTATCAGGAAACAGGGTCGGGGTGGTGATCCAGCCCCTCTGCTATCAGGAGTCAGGGTCGGGGTGGTGGTCCAGCCCCTCTGCTATCAGGAAACAGGGTCGGGGTGGTGGTCCAGCCCCTCTGCTATCAGGAGTCAGGGTCGGGGTGGTGGTCCAGCCCCTCTGCTATCAGGAGACAGGGTTGGGGTGGTGGTCCAGCACGGGGGTGGAGGACACGCGATCTTCCTCACAACTGTTGTTGTCCTGACTCATGAAACAAACACGAGTAAAATAAAAGACACTGCATAAACTCCAGTACTGTGTGTTTATTTAAATATAGGTACACCATGTAGGCCTAAGAGATTGCAATATAAGCCTGTGTTTTACTATTAGGACTATAGCATACGTATGTCAAAGATGTATAAATTAAATAAACTTCAGCTGCAACACTGTTGACTGCATCAGTGATCTCTTTCCATTCTGCATTCTTTCTCCAGCCTGTAATACCAGTTTTCAGGCTGCCAAATAGTACACACGTTGGTACAAATGAACCTGAGATATCAGGGTTTCAATCTCCACCTCTGAAAAGTGCCGCTTCTCAGCCGGATTAGGTCTCACCATGTCCTAAATTGTAGGGGCGAAAACCGAGAATATATTGGGGCGTGATATTTAAATTACAATCATTTCCAGCCGCTGCATTTATCAATGTATGACCATTCTTACGCTCTGATTGGTGTGATACGAACGTTTCATGAATCACACGTGAAGCCTGTCATAAGATGATTTCTACGCTCATATCTGCACAGGTTTCTACGTTAGGTTGATAAATGAGGGCCAGTGTGCTGTGTCTCTGTTTAACTTGACAGTAGAAAGTTTTTTTCATGCTGATAAGCTGATTCAAAAATATCTATTTGAAACATTCTGAATGCCAAAACTGGTCAGACAGCGTCGGTGAAACTTGATTTCATTGAATCCTACACACTGTCTCATTTGTTAAAGATTCACAATTTTCATATCCGTAACTAAAAAAATATAACTCATTTTATTTTTTGAAGATACATTTTGTATTGTTTTGATATTTTTACACATACAGAACAGATAAACACAACTGAAAAAGAAGAACAACCCTCTCCCACCCCCCACCCTCTGTGGTCTCGAGGAAAACAAAACCAATATACAAATAAACAGAAATCCCACCTTGCCTAGTCGCCCTCCTCTAATTCTGGTGATGCTGAGCTCATTAGGATTGATACTTGTGCTGCTGTGTTTTTCCATAGGTCTATAGTGGATGATTTGACTTTGTTAATCCTTGCTGTAGAGAGCTCAAGCATAACTATGTCTAGAAAATACACCAACCACTCTTTTATACAAAGTGAGTGGAGGGCGGGGCCAGCGCTGAGCTATCATTTTCTTGGTTGTGGTTGAGCCGGCTAGGCAAACTTTCTTGTTTCCCAAGCAGATGTAATTTAGAGTCATCATTAAATAACAAAACAATCTGTTCAGTAGGAATTCAACATCCTATCACATCAGATATTATTGATGTTGTTTTATTCCAGAACTCATGCACATGTTCACACTCCCAGACCTGTTCACACTCCCAGACCATGTGCAGGAAAGTTCCAGTTTGTTCAGGTTGACAGAATGTGCAATAGGGAGTAGGAATGAATTTAGAGACATATCTCTTCTGAGGGGTCTAATATGTCCTATGGCATATGTTGAAATTGATCTGCTGGTGATTTGGGTTTTTGGAACAGTGGGAAATGTTGTCCCAAACTGTCTCCCAATTAATTATGTTCCTCTCCGGGCTCTGCTCTCGCTCCCATTTCTTTAGTATTGGGAGTGCTTCTACGGATACTTGCATCAGTTTAGCATAAATCCTGGACACTAATCCTCTCACCCGAGAATCAACAAGCCATTTCATGATTGGGTGCATCTCAAGACTCCCATGGTACTCCATAACATTTTATGGCTGATATTAAGCGAAGATAAAGGAAGAAGGATGTCCTAGGGACCTCAAAGCTAGCTTTCAGGTCTTCAAAACTTAACATGCCTTCATCATTGAATAGCTGGGCTAGAGAAGAAATACCTCTGTCACTGCCACTGGCTATGAATACAACTCATTTTGATATTTTTGGTTGCAGTTTTTCAATTTGGGTGCATAAAACATATTTTGAATGGGCTTCACCAAATTTGATTACAAGGTAATTAAATCTGCAAGCAGCGATGAACAGCCTTCTGGGGAAATCGTAGTCATGGCTATTCCTCAGAAAAAAATGACAAACTCCTGCCACTATTTTGAGCATATTTCTAGTATTTTTGGTTTGTGTGTGAGTAAGGGTTTGTTACAGCCGGATTGTGAAAAAAAAAAAATGGCTATTTACAGAGCAGCGCTGTGGTTGTTAAAACAGTGCTGTGTAGAAACCGCATCATGCAGACAGAGCAGATTGAAATATGGCTTTCTTCATGTTTATGCCCATTAAGCTGATGAGAGACATTGGGCTAACACAGCTACTCCAAATATCAGTGGTGAAGTTTACGGTAAACAGGCTGCTGATGTGCTTTTTCACAAAGCAGCTTTGGAATCACAGTTTCTGTGATGTGGTGACGGCTGGGAATCTCTGGGCTTCAGTACACTGAGAAGATGTGGAAACCCATTATTATTAACGACTCACAATGGCTGGTTGTCAAGTGCAATCATGCACTGGGTAGGAGCCTAGTTATATTTTTACAGCCAAAAATCTCCAAACGGCTGGCATTGCTCCTCTTCTGTCGCCTATACCTGCTTGACAGAGAAGTTATTGTCACATTGCTATGAGGTGGTATCAGGTGTGGTAGAATCAGAGTAATTTTATGACTACAAGTACGAGTACATGCACACGGCATCGGACCATACTATTACTACTAGCTACTCCCTGCACTGCTATTACTATTACTTCTAACTACTCCCTGCACAGCTACTACTGTTACTACTAGCTATGCTCTGCTTCTAATTTTAATACTAGCTACGCCCTGCACTACTACTACCATTTTTACAGAAAAAGTCTTGTTAACAGCTTGAATTGGAAGTGATAATAATAATAACTAACTTTAGTTAGTATAGTTGTTGCTGGTTCTGTTGGCGTCTTGTATTCTGTCTGTAAATGTTAACCTGTATAATGTCTCGCCGTTTCCTGTTGCTCTGCCTTTTAAAACATATCCACCAAAGGACTGCAGTTGAAAATTAGCTGCCGACACATTTACAGAAATGTTTATTAATGTGCGTTGTCCTTATAAATGAATGAATTAAAAAAATCTGTATAACCCCTTATTGGTTTTTGACACTGGTTAGATCACAAGAAACAGTTAAACACTCAACACAGGTGCAACAAACAGCACTGATTAGCCACTCTCCTCTGGCAGGGAATGGGGAGGAAGAAGGAAATGAAAACATATTTCTGATTGGCTGACATCTACCACCTGTCGGACAGGTTTTTTTAGACTTGGACTGAAGTTATAAGGGTGTGCCGTTGTCTTCAGATCAGATGCACACAGACACCCGGACTGAAGAGGAAGAGAAGAGCAGCTTCATCTTTGCCAGTGTTTCCTCGACACACGAAGGTTTAAAGAGTCTTTAGTTCGACCTGAAGAGTTCAGCAGGTGGGAATCCTAGCAGAGGAATCTGGAAATCTGGATCACTTTGATCACATTGTGCTGTGTCTCTGTTTAACTGGACAGTAGAAAGGTTTCTTCATGCTGATTGGCTGACTCGAAAACATCTATTTGAAATATTCTGTAAAATTTCTCTAGGAGTTAAATGACCGTGATTTGAAAAAGGTTTTGCATGTATTACTGTCAGAGGCTCTCATGTACATCAACACTGTTTAGATTTGAATCTCAGCTCACGTCATCAGTGAAAAATGTAGAGCATTTCAAAACTCATAAACACTTAAGTCACGCTGAGAGACTATAACATTTTGACACAATGCAGCAAATCATTGTTTTTATCAAAATGTAACTGGCTCTTTCTCTTTCTCTTTCCAGGACCAAAAGGAAGGAAAAGGCATGGCAACAGGAAAGACGGTTCAGAGGGATCAAATTACAGGTCTGTATTTATAAACTACTGTTGCCTGGGTCTAGACCTTTTGAAAGTGTCTGACATCAAGTTTACTGATTAAAGGTGCAGTAGGGAATACTTATGAAACTAACTTTCTGTCATATTTGCTGCAACTGATTTTTAATTTAAAAAAAAAATCTGTCTCCTCTGGCACCACCTACAGCATGTAATGTGATTTGCAAAAATCCACAGCTCCCTGTTCAGATGCACCAATCAGGATCAGGGCTGGGGGGGGTCTAACTGCGTGTCAATCACCAATCACTGTTCATGCACACGCATTCATTGTCCCTTGTGGGGGAGGGGGGGGGCAGGGTTCTTAGGGCTTTACCTGAAAGGGAGGGACTGACAAGTTGTTGATGTTCACATTGTTTGGCTAAATCCTGGATCTTCACAATCCTACCTACGGCACCTTTAATTTATATTAAATATCAAATAAATAAATATAGTAAAATAAAATATTTAAATTAAATAATTATAAAATAGCAGTATAATTATTAACCAAAGTTTAACTAATGAGGTTATTATTAACTGCTGCTGTGCTGTGTCTCGTTCTCTCCGTCAGATTCCTGTGAACTCACACTCAACACAAACACAGCACACAGAAAACTCAAACTGTCTGACAACAACAGGACGGTGACACTAGTGGCGGAGGATCTGCCATATCCTGATAATCCAGAGAGGTTTGACTTCTATCATCAGCTGCTGTGTAGAGATGATCTGACTAGTCGCTGTTACTGGGAGGTAGAGAGGAGAGGATGGGTTGATATAGCGGTTAGTTACATAGGAATCAAGAGGAGAGGAAACAGTGATGACTGTGAGTTTGGATGTAATGATCAGTCCTGGAGTCTGAGGTGCTCTGTTTATGGTTACTACTCTGTCTGGCACAATAAGATAGAAAAAGTCATCCCTCTCACCTCCGGTGACTCTGATAGAGTAAGAGTGTGCCTCGACTTTTGTGCTGGCTCTCTGTCCTTCTACATAGTCAACTCTGACTCACCGATCCACCTCCACACCTTCAACACCACATTCACTCAGCCTCTTTACCCTGGGTTTATGGTCAGGTCTATTGGTTCCTCAATGTCTCTGTAGGAGGAGACACATTTCTGTCCTGTGGTTTAAAGGTGCCCTGCCACATGTATTTCATTACTTTGTGGTAATGTCTGAAGTTCTACCAAATGATTTTTTTGTGGAAAAAATGCCTTGGTTACCCTTTTTCAAGCCATTATAATGTTGTATAGAAAGCTTACAGGGAGACTCCGCTCGATTTGTGCCAATTCTCATTGATATTCAATGAGCTAAGCTGCTTGACTCTGATTGGCTAACAGCTAGCCAATGATAGCCTGGCTATCAGCATCCTTTACCCAGCCCAACTGGGCAAGCTCATGAATAGTAATGACAACATGACATCAGACTGACCAGCTTTTGTAATTGGCCTGATTTCTCCGCTTAGAGCTGACAGAGGAGGTAACAGTTCATTTTCACATTCACAACATGACACAAACACATATGGACCTAACATTCCAAAAAATATGGTTTTGTGTGGCAGGGCACTTTTAAATATTGGTGGAGGACAAGGCTTCACTTTGGTTCACATTCGTCTCACTGATTGTGTCTCTAAGGTCAGAAATGTTGGTCTTCTTTAGTAAAAAAAACAGTTCGTTTATATTTGTCGAAGCAACCTTCTACTATTACGCCTTCTCAATCTGGGGTGTTTTTGGGCACAGAGGAGTTGGAAGTTGTTAATGAGTTTAAATACTTGGGCGTGATTATAGACTCCAAACTTTCTTTCAGAAATCATGTTAAAATGATGTCTTTTTAATTTTAAGCAAATTAGAGGATCTCTGTCAGATACAGCTGCTCTGATGTTCTTTCACTCAATATTTTCACATCTAAACTACTGCATCACCAGCTGGTCTATGTCAGGTCCTACTATCTTAAAACCAGTTGAGCTTTTGTACAAAAAGGCACTCAAAACTCTAGATAAAAAAAACCTTTTTCTTATCATCATTGCAAAATCTTAGAGAAATAAAACTTACTTACTTTTGATAATGTTTGTAAATTTTCCTCAATAACCTTAATTTATAAAGTACTACAACCTCTTTTAGCCATAATGCACTATCTATTAAAGGTAGTGCATTATTGAACACACTACCCCCAACTATAAGGGAATGTCCCACTCTGGCCACCTTTTTTAAGAACCAGGTAAAGGTGTGGCTCAGAACTAACCAAACGTACAACCACCTCTGACTGCATGCTGTACCGTATTAGCCCAGTAGAGTGTGCTAATGAATTGTGTCTTCATCTTAACACTTAAATGATAAATTGTCTTGTTTGTTTCTTTCGTTTTTTTTTCCCCAGTTTTATATAATAAATGTAATTACTGTATACATTTTGTCTTAGAGTTACTATACAACACTACTTGTATGCTGTATTGTATTAGCTCAGTACAGCATATGTATGTTGTGTCTCTGTTTTAACATTTACTGATGAATTGTCCTGTTTTTCTTTTCTTTTGTCCTGTTTTACTCTGTTTTATATAGCAAATGTTACTAGTGTATATCTTTTGTCCTTTTTACTGTAATTTCTACCTGCCAAACGGACTACAGATGGAAATTAGCCTTTGGGCTACAATCTGGCACTTTTATGTGTACTGCTGTACATGTTCATTAAATGTGCATTGTCCTGAAATGATAAATAAAAAAACAAAACAATTTCATAATGTTGAAATGATCTCCTCAGGGATGAAAACTAGTTCTGTATAAACTGTTGACTTTGATTTTCACTTTAAATCATGTTTTATTGGAGCAGCTTCAGCTGTTAGTGATTTATTTGTCCGAAAGGCTGAAAGATTAAAAAAAAAAAAAAAAGACTTGAGTTGAACATGTTTTAACAAATGTAAATCTGTTTCAGTTTAAAATCAAAGAATAAAGACTTTTCCTTCACAATTAAGGTATTTTCTTCATTTATTCTTCTTCTGTATATAATCCAATAAATCTTATTTCCAAAAACAGAATGTGTTTTGTATAAAAACGTCTGTAGTCTAGGGATGCATTGAATCCAGATTTTTGGGGATCGTCCGAATACCAATTCCACTAGTTAAGATTGTGCCAAATGTGAAACCTAATACTGAATCCTCCTTTCATCCTCAGTCCATGAACCCAGTAAACAGGGACTGTCCTTCCTTTGCTGTACCTGAAGTTGAAACTGCATTCTGGCTGCTGTCTGGAAATTCCTTCATGCACAACTTGTATTCTTCCAGATGTTTCAGACCAGATCTTGTAACAGCAGCCATGTTGTGTATAGTTTAGGGTCCTCGCCACCACCAGACCAATCAGCATTGAACAGATTGAACATGTAGCTGGACTTGAATGGCCTTCTTTTGACTGAAAGTACTGCCAAACAACTTTTTCTGTTCACTGTTCCATTTTCACTTTCTCACAGCCTACTGCATTGAACGCTCCACCTACGTAAACACCTTCCATTAATTACATCGACCAGCGTAGCGCGCGTAGTGCAAGTGTAGGGTTCGGTGGATAAAAAATTATAAGGTTATGCAGAAACCCAATCCCATCAAAAAGCCCAATATTCAGCCGAATCAGAAGTTGAATCCTGGATTCAGTGCATCCCTAGTAGTCTCACATGTATCCTTCTGCTAACTTCACTGTGATAACAAATTAATTATCTGGTTAAAGAATGATTGCAAAGACGGCTGTTCTGGGTTTAAAATACATTTTACATTTAGTTTCCAGCAGACATTAACTCTCTCATGATTTCAACAGAGGAGGAAGAAGTACTCTGATCTTTCACTGAAACTAGTAATACCACAGTGTACAAATACTCTGTTAAGATCTGTCTTGCCAGCTAACAGATACAGCCATGTATGTATGTACTGTATGTGTGTGGATGGAGATAGATAGATAGATAGATAGATAGATAGATGCAGCAAATTACAGCAGAGAATCTACATTTTAAGGAGACTCAGGTCATTCAAAGCGAGCAGCAAAACCTTTTCTCTTTTCTTTGTGTCAACAATTCAAAGCATCCTGCAGTATGGAGGTGCAGTGTGGTTTGGGGGCCTCTCAGCTCATCTGAAGGCCAGGATTTGATGGCTCCTGGGAATCTGTTCCAAATTGGTGGGACACTCAGTGGAGAACGCGTTCACTGAAAGCCACGTACTGCCCACCGTCAGACTGGCTGACAAAATCTCCCTTCTTCTCAAAAACTGCCAGCCAGTTCTCCATCATCTACAAATCAACAGAAATATCAAACCGCTTCCTGTTCCTGTGAACTCTCTCAGTCATTTCCCAGAATGCCTCACCTGCTCTGCTGCAGTGACGGAGTAGGCATGTCCTTTCACCAGCTTCTGACTGGTGATGGCCTCCATCTAACACAAGCTGGAGATCTGAGAAACAGAAACATAAAACATAAATCCTGCAGCAGCTTCACACGTCAGTAATGTGACAGAATAATCCTTCAGCTATAATTTCAGCCGATCTACAATTTTCCCCACCAAGTAACAATGGTTTTTCCTTTATGCCTTTTTCCACCTCTCAAGTCCAGGATGAACTTATCAGGCTGAATACAAACAAATCTGCTGGCCTTGATGGTCTTGATCCCATGTTTTTAAAAGCAGCAGTCCGCTTTATTGCCGCTCCTGTCACAAGATTATTTAATATGTCCACACAGCTCTCTGAGTTCCCCACTGATTGGAAATTAGCCATAATTTTTCCCCTCTTCAAAGGGGGCTCTAAATCCGACCCAAATTGTTATCGTCCAATTTCTATCTTACCATTCCTTGCCAAAGTTCTTGAGAAGCTTGTCCATAAACAGCTAAATGATTTTTTGGGTAATAATCCTATATTATTCGATATGTAATCTGGTTTCCGGATGGGACATGGGTGCATAACAGCCACCACTAAGGTGCTTGATGATGTAATTACAGCATTAGACAGTAAGCAGATCTGTATTGCCACCTTTATATACCTCACTAAGGCCTTTGATTCCGTCGACCATAGGATACTTTTACATAGACTTTCCAGTATTGGTCTGTCCACCTCGGCCTGTGATTGGTTTGCAAGTTATCTCACCAACCGTGTTCAGCAATTGAAGGCTGAAACCATCATGTTAGATCCACTTACCATCTTTAAAGGGGTGCCTCAAGGTTCCATCTTGGGCCCAATCCTTTTTTCTATTTACATTAATGACATAGCCAGAGCTGCTGGCACCTCACGAATTCACCTTTATGAAGATGACACCATTTTGTACTCAGTTGGTTCTTCTCTCACCTCTGCAGCTTCCAATCTTAAATTAAGCTTCACCTCGATAGAACAGTTCTTTGATAATCTTCACCTCTGTATTTTTTATTTATTTATTTTTTATTTTATTAGTTTATTTGTCAGGGACAATGTACAAAATACATTAATCTTACAAAAAGATGTTTTGTACTAGAGTTAGCTAATGCTAGTTTCCATCTGCAGTCCCCGGGCAGGTGCACACAATATTAAAACATATTACAAATAACTGTCAATAATAATGAGAAATACATGCAAGATTACACTAATCAGATGTTTAAATAAAAAACTAATCAAAAAACCATCACAGCCTAAAATATATACAACATAGTCAAAAACATTTACCTCAATATTACATTTGTAAACTTTTAAGTGTGCTGATGCTCACATAGCTGGTTATCAAGGATGTATTTCTTTAAGTTTTGAGAGAAATTATTCAAATCTACAGACAACTTTAGACTGCCTGGGAGTTGATTCCATTGTTTAATGGTTTTAAATGAAAAGACTGTCTGTGCAAAGGCAGAGGATCTTTTCAGGATAGCACAATTTCTGTGAGCAGTGGAGCGTGATGTTCTGTTTGTATGTTCAGAATAAAGTTCTACAAATTTTTTCATTGAGGGTGGAGCAATATTATTAACAATTTTAAAGACGGTTCTTAAGTTTGTATATCTAATTAGGGAATCAAAACTTAATATTTTATATTTACTGAGAATATTACAATGATGATAGCGAAGCGCTTTTCTATCAAGCATTTTTAACGCTTGATTATAGACCGATCTGAGGGATTTGAGTGTAGTCTCGGTCTGAGACCAACAGGACAAACAGTAGGTGATGTGTGGTGAGATCATGGCATTGAAATACATGAAAGATGCTTCAATTGTCAAACTATTCCTAATGTGTCTAAAAACAGAGATATTATATTTAATAGAGTTGCACTTTCTTTTAATATGTTTTTTAAAACTTAGAGTTTGGTCCAAATGGACACCTAGATATTTTATCTCTGTGACAATGTTAATTTTGTGTCCATTAAAATAGATGTTAGGCATATCTTTAACTTTATTGGATTTAGCGAAATACATTCCAACAGTTTTTTCAATGTTAAGTGTTAAGCAAGAAGATTTAAGCCAATTACTTATTTTGTCCATGGCTGAGGACAATTTAGTAGCTACTTGCTCCATATCCCTCCCATGTACGTAGATGATGGCATCATCCGCGTACATGATGATCTCTACGCCCTTGCACACAGCCGGCAAATCATTGATGTAAATACTGAACAACAAGGGTCCCAGAATGGATCCTTGCGGGACCCCAGTTGTGCAGGGCTTCAGAGAGGACAATGTATTTTTTACCCTCACACATTGCATCCGATCTGAAAGATATGATTGTATCCAATGCAATGTCTCCATGGACAAATTATACTTAGAGAGCTTAGACAGGAGGACACCGTGGTTTACCGTGTCAAAGGCTTTTCACAAGTCCAGAAACACGGCACCCACCGTGCCCCCTCTGTCCAAGTTGGCCTTGATACTTTCTATCAGATAGCAGTAGGCTGCGTTGGTGGAATGGTTGCGTCTAAAACCGAACTGCATGGAGTGCAACAAATCATTACAATCTAAATGATCGGTTAGCTGCTCTATCATGGCTTTCTCAAGAATTTTAGATACTACAGGCAATATACTAATAGGCCTGTACTTGCTTATTTCATTTTTGCTTCCTGATTTATGAATTGGTGTTATAACTGCTGTTTTAAAAACACTGGGGAAGATACTCTCATCAATGGATTTATTCACAATATATGTAATATTAATACTAGTAAGACAAAATGTATAATTTTTAGCCGAAAAACTGTTACTGAAACTCCACCTACAATCACCTGCATTAACGGTATGGCTATAGAGTATGTCAAAACATATAAATATCTAGGTATCTGGTTGGATTCATCTTTGTCATTTATTACACACATCAAGAACCTTCAAACTAAAGTTAAAGCTAGTCTTGTTATCCTTAAAGTTAAAGCTATCCTTGTTAAGATGACAATATTGCCAATTTTGGACTATGGCGATACTATTTACAGAATAGCACCAAATACAGTCCTAAAAAAACTTGATACACTATCACTCAGCCATCCGTTTCGCCACTAATGCACCTTTTCAGCTCATCACTGTGATTTGTATAAACTAGTGACTGTCATGAAGGTTGTGTAGAGGAATAGAATCTATCTTTATTCTCCATGCCAAGTATGAGTTCTTATCCTCTGGTAGAAGATATGGGTAAACTTAACATTTCTAAACAGGCCTAATTTGGACCTACCTCAATTAAAACTTTAAATAATGTTGCTTGAGATTGAGGGTGTGCAATAGCTTCATGATATGAAGCATGGTTGTGTTGCTCTTGTCACTGTTTGTGAAAGATGAGCAATAGATTGTTGCTGTGTGATGTGCTTCAGTCTAGCCTATATCACTTTGTTCATGTTTTTTATTGTAAGTATGTCAGCTGTATGATAAAACAATATGTCAAGTGTTATTTGTGAAGCAATTGAACTCAAGGCAAATATCCCTCTGGGGACAATAAAGTATCTCCTGCTAAAAATTAAGACGTTGTCATAGGACTATAGCAAACACATCATTGGAAAGGTCTCAACCTGGAGAGGAACATATGTCAGTCTGAAGAGGATACATTACTCCTGCTTTGAAATTTTGACTTCTCAACCTTGAACCAAGTACATGTATGAAGGCTTGTCATTTAGCAACAGAAGGTTCTACACACATAAAACCAGCTGTTATAGAAAGCTCTGGACCTCAGCTGTCATGTAGATATGGTCACCAAATTGTACCTACTGTAAGCACTGTCAAATATGGTAATAAGTTATTTTCACCTATTCAACAATTTGATTTTTAAAATCTGATGACACCAGTGTGTTCTCCATCCCAAAAAAACCCCAGGGTGTATCCAAAATTATACACTGCCAACTTCTACTTATGAGAAATATACCAATATACTTTAAAACTACAACTCCCATAAGAAACGCCACAGAAGCTGTTACAAATCTTGAGCACTTGTAGTTCTTCCGGGGTGGGTGGGGGTACTCGTTCAGCTCCTCTTTCTGCTGTCGGCCGTGAAATGGCTTGATTCCATTTTAGATTGTCTCATAATATATGAGACAAATACATGAAACTGTATTTTATTAATATAACTATCTTTATTGTTTAACTCCTCAAATACAACGTTAGAAAAAAACATCAATATTACGAATATTATATATTTTTATCTTCGTATCCGCTGAGCGGGACGTACTACGTCACTTCCGGAGTTTTCCGCGGATTCGTTTAAACGTTATTATGGTTCATAACTTACTGGAACAAAACTGAGCAACGTGTTGTTGCTGGTGACGCAATCACTGACTGTATATATGTATATTGAAGAGATACTGACCACTGACTGTATATATGTATATTGAAGTGATACTGACCACTGACTGTATATATGTATATTGAAGTGATACTGACCACTGACTGTATATATGTATATTGAAGTGATACTGACCACTGACTGTATATATGTATATTGAAGTGAACCTGGCTTTAAAGACCAGCTGATCGCTGCCCGATTCTTTGAAATGAATGGCCGCATTGCATTGGGGGATAGGCCTATCGGCTTTGAATGCTTCCTGCTCGGATCATATCGTAATGTTCTGTATTACAGCATATACTGTAATATTTCACCGGTAATAAGACCAAAATAATATTATTAAAATAAAGAAATGAATACCATGATAACATCTAAATAAATGTTGATAGATGTAGCGTTATAGTTTAAAAAATATAAATCAACAAAAAAGCAACCCAGCTTCCCTGGCCAAAATAGACCGAAATAATAACATTAAAAGAAATACATATAAACCATGATAATATCTCGTGAATAATGTTGATTAAAACAGCGGTTATTGGGCTAAAAATACCAATAACAACTGTCACAGATTTCGAGTTAAGGGGCGGGGGGGCGTGTTTTTTTCTTTCGCCGATATCCGACGGTGAGGGAATAACATGAATGTCTATCTGACGGACCCCCTCGTCGAAAAATAACGTCAACGGTACCCCTATTTCGTTGAAACTTGACGCCAGGGTCCTTGACCATGCGTCATACATTTGACGAGTAGAGAGTGAGACTGTGTTGAGGCAGAAGATCTGACCATAATTACACTTGTGCTTTCCATGAACTGTCGTTGCTTTAGACTATTATTTCAGTTGCAACCCTGACAGTGGTAAGCAATCATGAGAGCAAATAAAAAATATAAAATTGTAATTCAAACCGATGTGCGCATTGGCAACACAGCTCAATAAGCTGACAAATAGCCTATAGGCCTACGTAATTCCCTCCGCTGAAAATCTATATCTTTCATAAAAATACCCATCAGGGAATGTTAACTGGGTTGTCGGTCTCTACATTTTTTAACTTTTCTGATTGCACCTCTCTCCCTCTCTCTCAATTCAATTCAATTGAAATTGCTTTATTGGCATGAATGTCAGAAATAATATTGCCAAAGCATCAAGGATAAGGATGTGAATCTCGCTCTCTCTCTCTCTCTCTCTCTCTCTCTCTCTCTCTCTCTCTCTCTCGCCACGCACTGAGCTCCACCTGATCTTCCAAGAACGGTGACGCCGTTATCAATCGAGTATTGATTGGTCAGTAGGCAGAGCTTTTACACCGGTTGATCTCTAATCTTCAACATAACCTGCTCCCGACCAGGTTAGGTTTTCAGCATAAGTTGAGTCTGAACCTGGGGTCTCATTTATAAATGTGGCGTAGGCACAAAATGGGGCTGACGCCACTTCCCACGCAAAGGTTGTGATTTATAAAAAAACAAACTTGACGGGAGAATGTGCGGTCCTCCACGCAAACTCTGACCCATGAGTACGCACATTTTGGAGACAAAATAGGAATTGGCGACGCAGATGGTGAGGTGGAGAACTGAAGTCAGATTGCAGAGAGTATCTGGGAATAACATTACTCGTAATATTTTCTAGTATTGATGCCTCACGCACATTTCTTCACTGCATATCATCCACATTACCATGAAGATTAAATCCAGCAGTGTTATTTGAGCTTGTACTGAGCGATAACTGTTCCATAAACACCTCAAACTCATTCTTAATATTTAATCAGCGCTGTCTCGCCGTCACATTGTCCGCTACGGAGCACAGAAGGAGGAGATGGCCCAACTGCATGGAATACAGGATAGCATCAAATACCCTACCATTAGATAGCTGCAGAACACAGTGTAAATAACTAAATATCTGTCTTTAAAACTGTGCATATATCATCAAATGTCAAAGTCTGGAAATACAGCCGTTAAGCTCTCGCGCAATCGTTACCCTTAATGTCCTCGTTATTGGTCTAAGCTTTAATACGGTTTGTGACAAAACCTGCATGAAGAAAAGTGTGTTTGCCTGTAACACTTTATTTCGTCTTCAAATTGTATCTCAGGGTTGGGGGGGATACCACTAGTTGACACTGTGTTGGCAAGGTCTTAACAATCACAAATTGTTGTAAACATATAAATACTGCGGTGACGCCCCCGTGCGTAATGCTGCTTGATGGCACTGCTGGCCCTGCAG
This sequence comes from Perca flavescens, assembly GCF_004354835.1. NCBI lineage: Eukaryota > Metazoa > Chordata > Actinopteri > Perciformes > Percidae > Perca > Perca flavescens. Next base: position 397,634 of record NC_041350.1, read on the forward strand.
GAGGACTATGCTAATGGAAGAATCAGGAGAAAAAGAGACTTCAGGGACCATGACGATGACTGGCTAATATGTCGATTTAAATTCCCTAAAGCTGAGCTCTTGGATCTATGTACTGAATTTGGTCCAGTAGAGAGGGCAATGCGCCGGCAGCTATAATAGTAATATAGCTGCGCTCTTGGATCTACGTACTGAATTGGGTCCAGTAGAGAGGGCAACGCGCCGGAACCATGCCATCCCGGTCCAAATACAGGTCCTCGCCACTCTGGGGGAAACTGGGTGTTTCCAGAGGGAAATGTCAGACAGATAAGTGTTTTTTAAAATAAATATTATATATAATCTTCAACTTTATCACTAAGGCTTGTTTGGATATAATATATAGTTCTGTTAAATCTTATTATATACGTCTGGTATATCAAAGCTGTCCCAGAGTGCCGTAATGCCTGCCGTTTTGGACATATTATTAATATATGTAGTCTTTAAATCAGGGTTCCATACACTGTGCAAGAACAGGCCGAAATTATAATTCCATTAGCAGCAATTCCTGAACGTCTGAGAAGTTTTTTGCTTTTTCTCTGCCAGTCATCATGATTTGGTGTAACAACTGCCAGGGTCATTCATACACTGATCAGCATTCACAAGGTGCTTTGCGTTGACTATTTACGGTTAAAAATGGGCGTGTACAGGGCGGGATAAGAGGCTGATCCACGTACGCACGCTTGTAGGTAATCTGTGATTTATAAAGGGAACATTGCTTATGGTTTTATAAATCTGACTTTTTTTTGGCGTACGCCATTTTGGGCTTTTGGGCGCATGTACACTTATAGTAAGGATCCTACGCACAGTTTTATAAATGAGACCCCTGGTCTCAGTCTGAACCTGGTTTATGGGCTGAAATATGTGCCACCAGAAAATTTAACTCTACCTATCGATCTGCGCTCGATTGCTCTTCCTTCATCCTCCACCTACCCGAATGTCTGTCACAGTAATTTGAAATTGAATTTTGAGAACTGAATCTGAATTGTGAGAACTGAATGTGAAGATATATAGAGAGTTGAATTTTCAGTTTAAATTTGATTGGACTTCAGTTACAAACGAATGAATTCAATTTCAAATTATACTATTCAGATTCAGTTTTTCAATGCAATGATTCAAATTAAACAATACAATTTCAAATTATATGATTCAATTTCAGTTTTTCAATGCAATAATTCAAGTTTAGCAATTCAAATTCAAATATAAATGATTCATACTCAGTTTCTAGTGGCACATATTTCAGCCCATACTCGTCTCAGTATGAACCTTTATAAATCAGAGATTACCTACAAGTGTGTGTACGTGGATCAGCCTCTTATCCCGCCCTGTACACGCCCATTTTTAACCATAAATAGTCAATGTAAAGCACCTCGTGAATGCTGATCAGAATGTTAATAACCCTGGCAGTTGTTCTTTCGTTACACCTAATCATAATGACTGGCGGAGAAAAAAAACAAAACAAAAAAAAAACTTCTCAGACGTTTGGGAATTGCTGCCAATTGAATCATAATTTCGGCCTGTTGTCGCACAGTGTAGGGAAACCGGATCTATAGACTACCTTTATTAATAAAATCGTCCAAAACGGCAGGCATTATGGCACACAGGGACAGCTTCGATATACCAGACATATATAATAAGATTTAACAGAACCATATATTATATCCAAACAAGCCTTAGGGATAAAGTTGAAGATTATATATAATATTTATTTAAAAAAACACTTAGCTGTCTGACATTTCCCTCTGGAAACAGTCGGTTTCACCCAGAGTGGCGAGGACCTGTACTTGGACCGGGATGGCATGGTTCCGGCGCGTTGCCCTCTCTACTGGACCCAATTCAGTACGTAGATCCAAGAGCGCAGCTATATTACTATTACAGCTATATTAGGGAATTTAAATTGGCATATTAGCCAGTCATCATCATGGTTCCTGAAGTCTCTTTTTCTCCTGATTCTTCCATTCCAGTCCTCTTGCAGGGCCAGCAGTGCCATGCAGCATTATGCACGGGTTCACCGCAGTATTTACAACAATTTGTGATTGTTAACACCTTGCTAAAATCACAGCATCAACTAGTGGTATCCCTCATCCTGAGATACAATTTGAAATCAAAATGTAATAGGCAAACACACTTTTCTTCATGCAGGTTATGAACAGTATTAAAGTTTGGACCGATAATGAGGACATACAGCGTAACGATTGCGCGAGAGCTTAACGGCTGTATTTCCAGACTTTGACATTTGAGGATATATGCACAGTGTTAAAGACAGATATTTAGTTATTTACACGGTGTTCTGCAGTTATCTAATGGTAGGGTATTTGATGATATCCTGTATTCCATGCAGTCGGGCCATCTCCTCCTCCTGTGCTCCGTAGCGGACAATGTGACGGTGAGACAGTGCTGATTAAATATTAAGAACGAGTTTTAATTTAAGATTTGAGTTGGAGGTGTTTATGGAACAGTTATCACTCAGTACAAACGCAAATAACACTGCTGGATTTAATCTTCGTGATATGGTGTGAAGAAATGTGCGTGAGGCATTAATACTTCAAAATATTAAGAGTAATCGTTATTCCCATTTACTCTCTGCAGTCTGACTTCAGTTGACCACCTCACCATCTGCGTCGCCATTTCCTATTTTGTCTCCAAAATGTGCGTACGCACAGGTCAGAGTTTCCGTGGAGGACCGCACATTCTCCCGTCAAGTTCGTTTTTTATAAATCACAACCTTTGCGTGGGAAGTGGCATACTCACGTTTTCAGCCCCGTTTTGTGCATATGCCACGTTTATAAATGAGACCCCTGGTCCCATCTGAACCTGGTCTTAGTCTGAACCTGGTCTCAGTCTGAACTTGGTCTCTATCTGAACCTGGAAAATGGGAGAAAAGGATCAAACACATTTATGAATTAAATGAAATGATAAAGATACAAACTGCATTTTACTCTCGCTGGATGATGAAGTTAGACGTCACCTTTTTACTTTTGGATGTTTTTACCTGATTATCCAACAGAACAGATTCATCCTCATAATATGCAACTACATTTGTCTTCCTGAGTTTCCTTCAGCATAACTGCAGAGAAACTCTCCTGTTAACAAACAATCTACACGACTGTTGAAAAGTTAAGAATAAGCTGCTATGTTGTTGATGTTCTTCTCTACTTTGATAATAACTATTTAAACAGATAAAAACAGAATAATTCAGACACCAGATGATTTCTTTACATTTGAAATACTTTTAATGAAATTATTACATTTAGTGGATGTCCCCACAGTGTTGCATGATGGGAGAATACAAATTAAAAGGTGCTACTCTGCTCCCTCTTATTTAAACGAAATATGTGTTTTAACACCTTTCTGGATGTGAGATGAGGAGTTGCTACTCTGCTCCCTGCGCTCCTTCTTCTTCAGTCAGCCATCCTTCAGCTGTAGCAATAGACAGCTGATAATAAAGCAGCTCAATGTTCTGTCTGTCTTGCTGAAGCCCCCTGCTGGCCTGGAGAGACATGACAACACGCAGATGTAACTTCCTGTATCACTCCTCTCTTCAGTTCATCAAACAGACTTAGGGCCCTATTTTAATGATCTAACTGCACGGCGTGGCACTGGTGTGTTTAGGGCGTGTCCAAATCCACTTTTGCTAGTTTGCCAGCCGAAAAAAGGGTCAGGGCCAGGCGCATGGTTCAAAAGGGTTGTACTTAGTGTCTTGATTAATCATACAGTAGGTGTGTTTTGGGCATAACATTTAATAAATCAATCAGAGTGTCATCTCCCATTCCCTTTAAAAGCCAGGTGCATTTGGACCTTGGAGCATTGCTATTATGATGGAGGATTTGTACCGTAATATTTAGGGGTCCAAGTCTGAGGCGGCTGGGAACCGCTTTTTACAATGCAGCGCATTTCACAGATCCAGCGGATGTGGACCCCTATTGTTTTCCTAAGGATTATTCTTCTTCTTTTTCTTCCTTTTCTCTCTCTAAAAGGGGGGGGGGGGGAGGGTCCAGATACGTACATAGACCTCACACAAAAAAATTCAGACTACTAGGTATGGGACCCAGGTTAAGATTCACCACTTACACTAATGTGAGCAACTTCGAATTTACAGTGTAGATGTACAATGGTTCATGGACCTCACATAACAAAAATTACACATATGGACCACTAGGTGGTGCTATAATGATGTCAAACATGTTTTTGCCTATAACTCCCAGATTATACATCGCACGTGTTCCCTGCATCGAGCTAAATTTGATGATATAGGCCCCGCCTATTTCAACTAAGTTTTTCCACAATATGGCGCAATGTGCAAAACCAACTTTTCGAACTCGTCCTAGACCCAGCGACCAATCTGCATGAAACCTGGTAGCTAGCATCTCCAGATGAACCTGAACAAAAGTTATCAAAAAAATTTTGTTACGTTACACTATGCGCAATTGACGACCAAACAAAATTTTGTAGCTAGCTATAAAACACGAACTTTACCATATATCTGCAAACTTAAATCCTATCAGCAAAAAACTTGAGATTATTGTTTGACATGCCGCTCTGACACTCCCTACCAAATTTGGTGAAGATCGGCCATTTGGGGGCGCTATAGTCAATGTAGACCAGTTTTGGCCCTTTTACTCAATCAGTGTTAATGGGATATTTGCAACGGCAATGTACCACAGACCTTGCGTCTCACACCTGTTGATATGTCCCGACGTTTGCCTCCCCACCATTACCCAACGCTTTGGGTTTGCATGATTCCCCGGGTTGTCGGGGGCAACTCGCATCAGGTACGACTTGCGCCGAGGAGGCTTGGACCCTGTCATAACTGATTGGAGTTCTAGTTTTATTTGTAATCTTTTGCATGTGTGTGTGCTGCTGCGCGTCCCTGTGTGTGGAACAAGCATAGTGTGCGTGTGCTGTGCATGAGCCTAGGAGCATTTTACTAATGCTCTGTTAAAATAACAATAAAATGCTGCTTTATTGACTTTAGACCATGTTTTTGTTGGTCAATGGCGCGATCACTTCCTGCTGCCTCAAGATAGAAATACTCCCAGAATGCAACTGACCACACCTCCCTGTAAGACTAGCATGCCCAGAATGCACCTGAACACACCTCTCTGTAAGACCAGCACACCCAGAATGCACCTGAACACACCTCTCTGTAAGACCAGCACGCCCAGAATGCACCTGAACACACCTCTCTATAAGACCAGCACGCCCATGGGCCACAGATGAGCGCAGGTGCATTTGCTTGTTAAACGACATTGGCGGTGGAAGGGAAATTGACAACTGGGTCGGTCTTAAACTAGAAAGACACTTTTACTGTGCCGGGTAAAAGATAGGAACCCTCAGGCTGCTTCATTTCAGTCTATGTTCTAAACAAAAGGTGTGTCTCCGTACCTTACAGTAGAAAGAAAGAGCAGTGATCACCAACAGCAGTGTCAGAGAGAACACAACCACTCTGATGATGAAAGGCCTTCGAGTAGATGCATCTGATCGGACACATGGACAGTCATCACATCACACAACATCAGGAATCCAACATCTTCCATTAAACACAAACTGACGTGAATCACTTCAACATGAACACATTTCTCTTTTTTGGGGTTTATCTTTATCTAAATTGAGGCTCTGAGACTATAAAAGATTATAAAGTCCTCTGAGAATAATCTGCAGAAATAAAACTGATTGGACTTTGGGGTGTCGGACCATTTCTCCCTCTCTGAGAACCAGAGTTATTCTGGTAACCAAACATGCTCTGTCCTTCAATTTGTTTGCTGTTGCCATTCATATACTTTGTATAAGTTTGATAAGTTACTATATGAAATGTGCAACACAATCACAGCATCAGAAACCTGTGCTTAGCTGATCATTTTCACTCAGTTTGGACCAATCATCTTCTCCAAACCTGTAAACAGTCAGCTTACCTGAGACTGTGAGAGAGAGCAGACGGCTCTCAGAGGAGAAGTTATGAGAGAAAACATAGAGATGATAAACACAGCTGTATGTTCCTTGGTGGGTGGGCTCTGCAGCAGGAAAAAGGAAGTGGGCAAAGTGATTGACAGCTGGCTGGGTGGAGTTGTGTGTTGAGTTGGAGGAGGTGAAGGTGAGCTGGAAGGAGCCTCCTGGGTACTGTGGCTGGATGGAACAGCTGATGTTGAAGGTGGAACCCCTGAATACCTGGAACCCCTGCGGCTGGGCCTCGGAGACCCCGTCCATGGAGGAGGAAACAGAGATGTTGGGCTGAAGCAGCAGGTCTGTAAACACAGACACACACAAACATTGTGAACTTGTCATTTGCATTTAATACACTCTAACAATTGTTTTCCATTTTTAACACTTTCAACGTGTTTTCAAACAATAACATGACATCATCATCTGCATATTTCTCTAATCTGTTCCTTCTGCTCAGGTACTCAACAATCTCAATTGCACAGCAGTGCCTTGTGCTGTGCTGAGCTGCTCTACAGTTGGGGCCAGTAGGACATTGGTTCCTGGTTGCTGGTTCGCCCAGGGGACTCCTGAAGCAGCAGACATGCTTCATATCTACATTGGTGTATGTTTCATATCTACATATATATCTTGGTGTTTGTTTCATACAGATATATATCTTGGGGTATGATTAATATTTACAAATATAAATCTTGGTGTATATTTCATATCTACAGATATATATATTTGTCTATGTTTTCATATCTACAGATATATATATATACTGTATATCTTGGTGTATGCTTCATCCATCCATCCATCTTTGTCCACTTATCAGGGGTCGAGTCATGGGGGCAGCAGCTCCAGCAGGGGACCCCAAACTTCCCTTTCCCGAACCACATTAACCAACTCCGACTGGGGGATCCCGAGGGGTTTCCAGGCCAGGTTGGAGATATAATCCCTCCACCTAGTCCTGGGTCTTCCCAAGGCCTCCTCCCAGCTGGACGTCCCTCCACCTAGTCCTGGGTCTTCCCTGAGCCCTCAGCTGTTCCTCCCACATGTGGTGGGCCCATTGGATGGAGAGGGAGGTGCCACATTGCTTCTTCGGGCTGTGCCTGGCCTGGCTCTGTGGCTAACGCGGCCACCAGTCGCTCGCTGAAAAGCCCTCCATCTGGGCCTGGCTCCAGATGGGGGCCCTGGGCTTCCGCCGGGCAGGGAAACTTCACTTCTTCCTCGATGACTCATAGGGGTTTTTGAACCATTCTTTGTCTGGCCCCTCACATGACACCACTTTGCCATGGGAGACCCTACCAGGAACACCAAGCTCCAGACAACACAGCCCTCAGGTTCATAGGGACACACAAACCTCTCCACCACGATAAGGTGATGGTCCTCGGAGAGATGTATGTTTCATATCTACAGATATATATGTACATTCAGCAGCTAATTTACTGAGGCAGCAGCTCATCAGACTCCGTCATGGCTGCTGGAGACAGTCTGCTGCCATTCTAGCTGCTGCATGTGTGTGTCAACCTGGGTACATTACTATCAAAGATGATGTCATAGATGATTCACTGATGGGCTTACCTGAGCAGCTAAGATAGAGGATTGAAGAAGAGTAATCTGATGTTGCACACTCCCTCAGAGCAGATCCAGACTCAACACAGTTAGACCTGATCCTCAATACAGATCTGTCTGAGGACTCTTTTCTCTGTCCTGCAGAAACAGCATAGCCACAGTCCAAATCTCTGCAGGCAGCAACTGCTGTCTTCAGGGGCCAGTTAGAGTCATTGTAACTCACTGGTCTCCATTCTTTGTGATGTTTCACCTCCAGTGTTCCTGCACAGCGACTGGCTCCTCCCACCAACCTGACAGCTTCAGGTTCTGAACAGAAACCAGAACGTCATCAGCAAAAGAACAAAGTGAGTTTCATTAGAACAGAAATCAAACAATCAAAGCTGCAGCTCCTCTTCTACCTGAGCAGGTGAGTCGAACAGCTTTTCCAGATGAGCAGGTGTTACTATCTGAGCCTGAGCTTCTACAGTCCTGGAGAGCAGACTCATGGTCTCCACACTGGAACTCTTTGGTCCTCATTGGAGGCTCCTCTTCTCCATAGAGCGCCCCCTGAAGGACTGAAGGAGGCCCACAGCCAAGCTCCCTACAGACCACCTCTGCATCCTGCTGGTCAAAGTCATTTTCACACACTGAGGACCAGCACTGGGTAGACTGGTTAGTCTTCACCTCCAGTCTGCCTGAGCACAGACTGGTCCCATTCACCAGCCTGACAGAGTCTGGAGAGATGATAGAAGATACAATAAAGAGAGAAAAGACACCAGACAGAATAAAAAGATGTCATGAAACAACAATTCAGTTTTTCAGACTGGACTGAGCACAATTAAAACATTTTCAATTCAATTTTATTTATAGTATCAAATCATTACAAGAGTTATATCAAGACACTTTACAGATAGACTAGGTCTAGACCACATTTTATAATTTACAAAGACCCAACAATTCCAGTAATTCCCCCAAGAGCAAGTATTTAGTGGCGAGGAAAAACTTCCTTTTTGGGAGAAACCTCGGACAGACCCAGGCTCTTGGTAGGCAGTGTCTGGTGGTGCCAGTTGGGGGTGTGATGAACAGTGGCAATAATAGTCATAATGAAGATAATGGAACTATGACTAAAAACAGTATTTGTAGTAGTTCGTGGTGTAGCAGGGCACTGCAGGGTATAGCAGGACGCAAGGTGCGGAGCAGGACCATGGCGACAGCTGCAACCATAATTTAGGTGCCACCCTAATAAAAAACATAAAGGGCCCTATCTTGCACCCAGGGCACTTGACTTTGTACACCAACGCATGTATCATTCGTCAGTAAATTAGGGAATTAACTTGCACTTCCGGTGGTGGTTACGCGAAAAGAGGAGTGGTGTTCCGGCGCAAACGTTCCCTGGTGCTATTTTGCAGTTTCAGAAAACAATTCCACCACAGAACAAGAAAAACCTAGTTTAAATTCAGTGGCGCATTTTTCAGATATTTTAATGGCGCATGCTTTGCCACAATGTAGCATGTGTACAACGCACATACACTTTGCTTCTCTCATCTAAACGGATGCAGCAGTTCCCATTTTTGAAAGCCATACATAATTACAAGGAAAAATATTACCACAAGAGGGAAATCAAAAAAAGTCGCAGCATTATTTGTGGCTTGTTGTGTTTTACACCACATTTTCATGAATCATGGACGTGTTGATGACATAAATGAGGAAATATTAGAGGACATAAGGAGGCGTGATGTTGAACTGCATGTGCCGATGCCACTTAACCCAAATGCCCCAGCAGCAGCATGGGAGAGAGGAGCTTATCTGACAGAAGAGCTGCATTGTCTATAGTGAAGTAATCACGGTGCATTCAGCAGCTGATTTACTGAGGCAGCAGCTCATCAGACTCCGTCATGGCTGCTGGAGACAGTCTGCTGCCATTCTAGCCTCTCAAGGATAACTGTGCCGTGGACGACATACTTTGTAGCTGTGGCGTCGCTGTAACGTCGCTGTAACCTCCACTCATAAACGTTTTTATAACTTTAAAGCATTATATCTTCAAAATATACAGCCATGCGACACACCAATTGAAAGCTTAGCCTCTCGTGATTCAATTAAGCCCACACACAAAGCATAAGATGATTTATAGCAGTTATACAACTGTTACAAAGTAACAGAAAATAAAACAATTCAGCCATAAACTGTGCAGCTGGTGTCTAGAGTTGAGAGTGCATCTATACCTTTTTTCCTTGTCCTTTCAGCCACAAAGGGGTATTTTGCCCAAAACTTTTTTTTCATAAATCCCCAAGAGTCCAAGGAAATGTAATATCCAAGCTGTTATATCCAAAACGATCTGTTCAACTCACAATGTTGAAGTTTCTGGCCAAATCACAACGGAAAAATGCAAAACAGTTTTTCGTTTTCGCACTTGTATCGCCGCTCGCTTCTCTCCCCAGGTTCCTACATGCTCGTGGGCATCACTGTATTCTCTACGGTCTAAGGTTTCCACAAACACCTTGTATGAGCCAATCTGTATAGGTTTGCCTGTGATATCGCCAATGGAAGCCAAGGATGCCTCTGACACCATGTCAGGCCCACGTGCGCTCGATCAACATTTGCTCGGACCAGTTAGATTTGAATGCTACAAGACCCATCTAGCTTTTTAGCCAATGAACAGACAATTCGATTGATACCTAATTTGACCCTGAAATTGTAACCCTGTGTTGGCAGGATCTGTGTCAAAGCAAAAACAGGGCCTCCTATAAGCATATCACACCCTGTGCAATTATGTATGTGTGTGATTGATGTGGGTGTGTTTGTGTATTTGAGAAGTGTTTTATTGTATACTTTATTAGCTTTTTTCTTTGCACTTTTCAAATTGAAATAAGAAAAATGGACAGACATTTCTGTAGAAGAAAATTCATATAAAATCAATTTTTTAGTATTTTGGTTTCTGGACTTTTTCTATAGTAAGCTGAGACATGTTGCTATGGCCTGGGTGTATCTGTATCTTACCAGATGTGTTTACAGTAGTGTATTTTATTCATTTTACAGATGTATGACTTGGATGAAAAAAAAAACTCCATTCTAGCCTCTGTAACTCTGTCAGTAAGGCCTAGAATCACCTTGACACTTGTACCAAAACCTTGAGAGTGTTTCCTTTCCAATGATGTCAAACACACCCCAGAGTGTCAAAGTATATGGGAGCTGTGTTTTTTTAGAGGCTAGCTGCTGCATGTGTGTGTCAACCTGGGTACATTACTGGCATACAGGATGTCATATATTATGTCACTGATGGGCTTACCTAAGCAGCTGAGATGGAGGATGGAGGAAGAGGAAGATGATTCTGCACACTCCCTCAGAGCTGATCCAGACTCAACACAGTCAGACCTGATCCACCACACAGATCTGTCTGAGGACTCTTTTCTCTCTTCTACAGAAACAGCAGAGCCACAGTCCAACTCTCTGCAGGCAGCAGCTGCTGTCTTCAGGGTACTGGGATAGAGATCCACTGGTCTCCATTCTTCCTCATGTTTCACTTCCAGTGTTCCTGTACAGTGACTGGCTCCTCCCACCAACCTGACAGACTCTGAACAGAAACAGGAGAGGCACCAGCAAAGAAGTTAATTTAATTAGGAAAAGATGAAATGACAAGACCTGACAAATACTTAGACTGCTGTTATCCTATAGACCAGGGGTATCAAACTCAGTTTCACTAAGGGCCACACTGGAAAAAGAAAATTGCACCAAAGTCCAGACATCTATAGTTTATTGACATGCTTTTATTTCATCGATAAAGTAAAATATCTTTGACTCAATTATTGCATGTATCATATAGTCTTCTCACTTACTGTTTGGTCCACATAAAGCCCTGAAAAAGTGGGCAAAAAAGTTCCAAAGCCATTTTAGAATTTAGCAAATTGAGCAGAACAATGATTACATTTTCTAAGTAGGCTACCAGCAAGCTGACTCACAACAAGCTCTTTCACAGCCTGAATATGCCAACTCAAAGTCGGCAAATTTGCCAAATTAAAAATAAAATAAAATAAAATAAAAATAACAGTTTCCCATGTTTTTGGTTTGGCGCACAACTAGGTGGGCCAAAATGTATTATTTATTAATTTATTAATTTATTGTGAACCTAAATTGATATGCGGGCCGGATCAGAATGTGCGAGGGGCCGGATTTGAGTTTGACACATGTGTTATAGACCTTCAACAATTAATATTATAGGTCTCTTCAGCTAAGCCATCTACCTGTCTCTTAGACCCCATCCCAACGAGGCTACTTAAAGAAGTGGTTAACACTTCATTATTAGATATGATCAATATGTCTTTATTAACAGGTTATGTACCACAGTCATTTAAAGTAGCTGTAATAAAACCTCTTTTGAAAAAATATACCACACTAACAATCTTCTAACTGCTTCAGAAATAGGACTTTACTCTGTACTTGTCTTACTAGCTCTTAGTGCTGCATTCAACACTATTGACCAAACCCTCCTGTTACAGAGACTGGAACATTTAGTTGGCATTAAAGGAAATGCACTAAGCTGGTTTAAGTCCTATTCATCTGATCAATCTCAGTTTGTTAATGTTAACGATGAATGCTCCAGCCACGCTAAAGTTAGCCATGGCATTCCACAAGGCTAAGTGCTTGGACCAATTCTTAGGAAACACTCCATTAACTTTCACTCTTATGCAAATGACACCCAATCATACCTATCAATCAAGCCAGACAAAACCAGTCAGTTTTTGTTTTTTTAACCTTTATTTTTCCAGGTAAGTTGATTGAGAACATCTTCTCATTTACAACGTCACATTCACACAGTTCCACATTCATACCTGGAAGCTGCCTAGTACAACCCCAGTCTGATCCGCTGGACACTGAGCAGTTCCACTGGAGCGGTTGTGGTCAAGGGCACCTCAGTGGTGATAAGGGAGACATGAGGGAAAAGTGCTGTTTTTTCACTTTCCCCACCCATTTCTATCCTGTTGGTCTGGGGATTGAACTGGCGGCCTCCCGGTCACAAGCTCGCTTCATTAGCCTTTAGGCCACCACTGCCTTACAGTTAGTTAGTTAGTTAAACTTAAAGCATGCATTAAAGACATAAAATCAAGGATGACCTACAATTTTCTGATGTTAAACTCAGATAAAACTGAGCTTATTGTGCTAGGCCCTAAACACATCCAAACCTCATTATCCAAACATACAGCTACTCTGGATGGCATTGCCCTGGCCTCCAGCACTACTGTTAGAAATCTAGAAGTTATTTTTGATCAGGATATATCCTTTAACGCCCTATTAAAACAAACCTCAAGAACAGCTTTTTTTTACTTAAGTACCATTGCCAAAATTAGGCACATCGTGTCTCAAAATGATGCTGAAAAAAACATGGGCAGTCATCTCATCACACAAAATCAGGAGTCCAACATCTCCCGTTAAACACAAACTGACCTGAATCACTTCATTATGAACACATCTCTTTTGTAGGGTTTATCTTTATCTAAATTGAGGCTCTGAGTACAGAGACTATGATAAATTATGAAGTCCTCTGAGAATAATCTGTAGGAATAAAACTGATTTGACATTTGGGTGTCGGTCCTTCTGCACATTTGGGGTGGACCAGATCTCCCTCTCAGAGAAACAGAGTTATTCTGGTAACCAAACATGCTCTGTCCTTCAGTTTGATTGCTGTTGCCATTGATATACTTTGTATAAGTTTGGGTACTAAATGACATCACAATCACAGTCATCATGGCATCAGAAACTTGTGCTTAGCTGATCATTTTCACTCAGTTTGGAGCAATCATCTTCTCCATACCTGTACACAGTCAGCTTACCTGAGACGGTGAGAGAGAGCAGACAGCTCGCAGAGGAGAAGTTATGAGGGAAAACATAGAGGTGATAAACACAGCTGTATGTTCCTTGGTGGGAGGGCTCTGCAGCAGGAAACAGGAAGTGGGCAGATTGATTGACAGCTGGCTGGGTGGAGTTGTGTGTTGAGTTGGAGGAGGTGAAGGTGAGCTGGAAGGAGCCTCCTGGGTAATGTTGCTGGATGAAGCAGCTGATGTTGAAGGTGGAGCCCCTGATTACCTGGAACCCCTGCTGCTGGGCCTCGGAGACCCCGTCCATGGAGGAGGACACAGAGATGTTGGGCTGAAACAGCAGTTCTGTAAACACAGACACACAGACATTGTAAACTTGTCAGGCCTAGCAACGTTATGATTCAAAGTAAAAATTACATTTAAAACACTTTCAATGTGTTTTCACACAACATCATTATCTGTATATTTCTCTAATCTGTTCCTTCTGCTCAGGTACTCAACAATCTTTGCTCTCCACACAGACAAGTTCAAACATTTTCAGTCTTATATTTCAGAATAGATCCATGACCCAGAATACAAATCTGTTTAGAAAATTATCTCCAAAAATGTAAAAGGGCTAGGGGCTGGACAGGAGCTACTGTTTAGAAATTAGTGGACAATCCGCCAGGCCGACTCCTGCCCCCCGTTCCAAGTTCCTGTTCCTCTGTTGCCCCAAGTTCATGCACCTATGTTGCTCTGTTGTTAAGGAAAAACTCAGAAGCAGCACAACTCATTTCACTTACGTGAAGAACGTTTGGGAGACCTTGATGACTTACACAGAAGCATTTAATGAACACTCAATTGAGGAGACAATTAAGCAGGCAGTACAGTTTAACCATAATGAGTTATTGTGCAGTGCTGTCCCAACTCTCTGAAGTTCTTGTCTTCCTGAAGGTGTATTTAAACTCATGCTGGAGGCGTTACGTTTAGCTGAAACTTTAAGGTGAACAAAAATATTGCAGATGCTGTAAACACAGATACTAAAGCCTAGTTCAGCCTCTCTCTCTCTCTCTCTGGGAAGTTCCACTTCCTGAGCCTCTATTGCTCCCACTTCCAGAGCTTCTATTGGCCCAAGTTTCAGCCCCTGTGCTGAAGAAACTGAGAAGGCCAGGGAAACCAGGCTTCAGTCAACTAGCCTGATGGCTAGTACTCCAGTTAAAAGCCAACCTGAACTCTGGACAGTCTGAACTACAGTTAACCAGCAAGCATCTGCGACACTCAGCAGTGCTTTGTGCTTTGCTGAGCTGCTCAAAGTTGGGGCCAGTAGGTCATTGGTGCCCGTTATGGTGGCGACCAAAGAACCTGCTGGTGATAGCCAGTGGCTCAAAAAGTTGTGAAGCTGAAGGACTCCTTCAGGCTGGATGCTCGTTGGCCCAGGGGCGTCCTAAAGCAGCAGACATGTTTCATATATACAGATATATCTTGATGCATTCAGCAGCTGATTTACTGAGGCAGCAGCTCATCAGACTACGTCATGGCCGCTGGAGACAGTCTGCTGCCAACTGTTGTGTGTGTGTGTGTGTGTGTGTGTGTGTCAACTTGGGTACATTACTGTCATAGATGATGTCATAGATGATGTCACTGATGGGCTTACCTGAGCAGGTGAGATAGAAGATGGAGGAAGAAGAATATGATGATGATGCACACTCTCTCAGAGCAGATCCAGACTCAACACAGTGAGAGTAGATCCACCACACATATCTGTATGAGGACTCTTCTCTCTGTCCTACAGAAACAGCAGAGCCACAGTCCAACTCTCTGCAGGCAGCAGCTGCTGTCTTCAAGGGCCAGTCAGAGTAATAATAGCCACCCACTGGTCTCCATTCTCATCATCATCTGTATATTTCTCTAATCTGTTCCTTCTTCTCACTAATCTTTGCTCTCCACACAGACAAGTTCAAACATTTTCAGTCTTATATTTCAGAATAGATCCATGACCCAGAATACAAATCTGTTTAGAAAATTATCCCCAAAAATGTAAAAGGGCTAGGGGCTGGACAGGAGCTACTGTTTAGAAATTAGTGCATAAACAGCCAGGCTGAATCCTGCTCTCCATTCCAAGTTCCTTGGCCTCTGTTGCCCCCAGTGTCTGTTCCTCTGTTGCCCCAAGTTCATGTGCCTCTGTTGCCCTGTTGTTAAGAAAAACTCAGAAGCAGCACAACTCATTTCACATATGTGAAGAACGTTTGGGAGACCTTGAGGACTTACACAGATGAACTTAATGAACAGGCCACAATGAGCTATTGTGCAGTGCTGTCCCAACTCTCTGAAGTTCTTGTCTTCCTGAAGGTGTATTTAAACTCATGCTGGAGGCATTACGTTTAGCTGAAACTTTAAGGTTAACAAAGATATTGCAGGTGCTGTAAACACAGACACTAAAGCCTAGTTCAGCCTCTCTCTCTCTCTGGGAAGTATGCTAAAGTGTGGTTGGCCCGCCGACCTCCAAAAGGAGACATTCCTGAGACAAAACATTCTTTTATCATGTAGCTGCCTACGTAGATTCCTTGAATCTGTAGAGAAAAACAATTATACATGAAGAGATGTGGTTTTTAGAGACTGGATTAATTTATTTGTCCCCTGACCTGCAACCTATGAATGACTTGATGTTGTCTAAACTTTCCCTCAGTCTCAGCATACCACTACATGGTGTTACCAGAAATAACACCAAGCTCTCAGTTCCTGAGCCTCTATTGCGCCACTTCCAGAGCCTCTGTTGCTCCCACTTCCAAAGATTCTAGTGCCCTAAGTTCCAGGCCCTGTGCTGAATGCACTGAGAAGGCCAGGGCATCCAACCTTCAGTCAACTAGCCTGATTGCTAGTAATCCAGTTAAAAGCCAACCTGAACTCTGGAGAGGCTGAACTACAGTTAACCAGCAAGAATCCACGGCAATCAGCAGTGCTTTGTGGGGATCTACCTGGCCATCTTCCTGGGGAACCGTGGAAGCCTTGAAGGGGGAATTGGTTGACATGGCTACCAACGCCTCATCCTGGTGGCTCCACTGGCCTGCTCCATTGAGTCTTCGCTGCCCTGCAAATTGTCCACATCGCCAAATACTTCCCAGTCCAATCTGTGGCCCCACTGTCACGAGCACCTCGTTCTCAGTCAGAGGTCTGGCCGACACAAGTTTCTGTTGAGCTTCAATAATCCTAAATTCCAGAGCGCCAGCAGTCTTTAGTTTCTTTACCCTGGTTTCACCAGCAGGTATTCCTGACCACATTGTTGGTTTCCACACAGACAGTTTACTGTTTCTTATTTTTCTGAGATCTGTAACCCATATTAGAAACCTGTTTAGAAAATTATCTCTAAACTCTAAAAGGAATAGCGGCTGGACTCTCGACTTCGAAGGAGTTTCCCAGGGTGAAGGATGCCACGTGGCATTGGAGATACAGTGAGGGAAAAAAGTATTTGAGCCCTTGCAGATTTTGTATGTTTGCCCACTGACAAATAAATGATCAGCCTATAATTTTAATGGTAGGTTCATTTGAACAGTGAGAGACAGAATAATATCTGTGAGAATTATCTGAAAGAATAAAACTGATTGGGGTGTGGGTCCTCCTGCAATTTGGGGGTAGACCATATCTCCCTCTCAGAGAACCAGAGTTAATCTGGTAGCCAAAGATGCTCTGTCCTTTAGTTTGTTTGCTGTTGCCATTCATATACTTTTCATAAGTTTTGTTACTATAAGACATGTGCAACACAATGCATCAGAAACATGTGCTTAGCTGATAATTTTCACTCAGTTTGGACCAATCATCTTCTCCAAACCTATAAACAGTCAGCTTACCTGAGACGGTGAGAGAGAGCAGACGGCTCGCAGAGGAGAAGTTATGAGAGAAAACATAGACGTGATAAACACAGCTGTATGTTCCTTGGTGGGCGGGCTCTGCAGCAGGAAACAGGAAGTGGGCAGAGTGATTGACAGCTGGCTGGGTGGAGTTGTGTGTTGAGTTGGAGGAGGTGAAGGTGAGCTGGAAGGAGCCTCCTGGGTACTGTGGCTGGATGGAGCAGCTGATGTTGAAGGTGGAGCCCCTGATTACCTGGAACCCCTGCTGCTGGGCCTCAGAGACCCCATCCATGGAGGACACAGAGATGTTGGGCTGAAGCAGCAGGTCTGTAAATGCAGAAACACACCGACTTTGTTAACTTGTCTAGCAACGTTACCATTAAAAGTAACATTTACATTTAATACACTAACAATTGTTTTCCATTTTCAACGTGTTTTCAATAAATGACACATCATCATCATCTGCATTTTTCTCTAATTTGTTCCTTCTGCACAGGTACACAACAATCTTTGCTCTCCACACAGGTCCTGAGCCTCTATTGCTCCCACTTCCAGAGGCTCTGTTGATCCCACTTCCAGAGCTTCTATTGCCTCAAGTTCCAGCCCCTGTGCTGAAGACACAGAGAAGGCCAGGGCATCCAGTCTTAAGTCAACTAGCCTGATAGCCTGGTTTTCAAACAATAAGATCACATCATCATCTGCATATTTCTTTATCCTGTTCCTTCTGAGACCGTATGAAAACTTGAGAAAGAGGAAAAGAAACCCAGCCCAGTTTTTTTTTAAGATTATTTCTTGTGGCTTTTTTCCCTTTATTTGATAGTAGATAGACGTGAAAGGGGGAGAGAGATGGGGGGTGACACGTAGCAAAGAGCAGCAGGCCAGACTCGAACGCTGCAGGACTCAGCCAACAGGGGGCGAACGCTCTTACTGGGTAGAGGCCGCCCCAAGTCTGAACTACAGTTAACCAGCAAGCATCCGCAGCACTCAGCAGTGCTTTGTGCTTTGCTGAGCTGCTCAAAGTTGGGGCCAGTAGGTCATTGGTTCCTGTTATGGTGGCAACCAAAGAACCTGCTGGTGGAAGCTCAGAAAGAAAGCTGTGAAGATGGAGTCCTTTCAGGCTGGTTGCTGGTTGGCCCAGGGGACTCCTGAAGCAGCAGATATGTTTCATACATACAGATCTTGGTGTATGTTTTATATATACAGATATATATCTTGGGCTATGATTCATATTTACAGATATATATCTTTGGGTATGATTCATATATACAGATATATATTTTGCTGCATTCAGCAGCTGATTTACTGAGGCAGCATCTCATCAGACTTCATCATGGCTGCTGGAGCATGTGTGTGTCAACATGGGTACAATACTGTCATACATGATGTCACAGCTGAGTCACTGATGGGCTTACCTAAGCAGGTGAGATCCTGGATGTAGGCAGAGTAACGTGATTCTGCACACTCCCTCAGAGCAGAACCAGACTGAACACAGTTAGACGTCAGCCTCCACACAGATCTGTCTGGGGACTCTTTTCTCTCTTCTACAGAAACAGCAGAGCCACAGTCCAGCTCTCTGCAGGCAGCAGCTGCTGTCATCAGAGTCCAGGGATAGACAACCAGTGGTCTCCATTCTCCTTGTTTCACCTCCAGTGTTCCATCACAGTGACTGGATCCTCCCACCAACCTGACAGGCTCTGAACAGAAACCAGCATAAAAGAACAAAGTGAGTTTCATTAGAACAGAAATGAACCAAATCAAAGCTGCAGCTCCTCTTCTACCTGAGCATGTGAGTCCAACAGCTTTTCCAGGTGAGCAGGTGTTTCTATCTGAGATTGAGCTTCTACAGTCCAGGAGAGCAGACTCATGGCCTCCACACTGGAACACTTTGGTCCACATTGGAGGCTCCACTTCTCCATAGAGCGCGCCCTGGAGGACTGAAGGAGCCCCACAGCCAAGCTCCCTACAGACGACCTCTGCATCCTGCTGGTCAAAGTCATCTTCACACACTGAGGACCAGCGCTGGGTAGACTGATTAGTCTTCACCTCCAGTCTGCCTGAGCACAGACTGGTCCCATTCACCAGCCTGACAGAGTCTGGAGAGATGATAGAAGATACAATAAAGAGAGAAAAGACACAGTGATTCAAGCTGGACTCAGCACAGTTCCAACAGAAGTTGATATTTAACAACAGGACACATACAGTATTTATAACAACACAGACTGCAGCAATGTTACATCACACATACACTAACTATTGTTCTCCATTTTTGAACACTCATGTCTTCAAACAATAAGATAACATCCTCATCTTCATATTTCTTTATTCTGTTCCTTCTGAGACCTTATGAAAAAATCGAGGAAGAGGAGCCAGGCCCAAATGGAGGGCTTGTCAGCAAGTGCGTGGTAGTCGGGTTTGCTACAGAGCCCAAAGATGCTGCAGGGCCCACCCATAGACAGTACATAATGGATCAACAGACCCCGTTGCTCTGGACGGAGACCAGTGAAGGATATTAGAAGCACTTTTCCGGTGAACACTGAGCGTTACTGCGCAGCCTCCAACTGAGAAAGACAACGTAAATGTGACATGAGCAACATGTCTGAAAGTTGGAAGTCTTCTGGTAGCTGTGCCAAGAGAAATCTCAATCATTCCGAATCTTGCAGAGACAGAGAGTGTAGGTATATGTAAGGAGATAACATGGGCACAGGCTAATTATTGCTAACTAAAATGCTAGTTAACATTAGTAATTAAACCTAAACAGCTAACGTATGTCAAAACTGCCTGCGAGCTTCTCCTGTACTATACGGTAATTCCTCTACTATGCGACAGTAAGTCACGTGGTTATGACACAATCGTTAGCCTATTTTTATAAAAGCGTCTGCTACGGAGCCATAACGTGAGGTACAAGGTAATGGAGCCTTTTATACATTGTCGTGTTTCTTTAGAAATAAACAATGGACAAATAGAGTCTTTAAATGCTTCAGATGTAAAGTTATTCTCTGTCAAAGTGATGTCAAGATGAATGGCCGTCAATGGAATGCTAACGGGAGGTGATCGCTTTGTAGCATCAAAATGGCGACATAGGAGGTTCGAGTTCTGAAGCGAAGCTTACCCCCTTGGGCCCACCACCTGTGGGAGGAACTGCTGGGGAACTTGTGCAGAGGTGGAGTGCTACCACTTAGATCTGTTGGAGCTTACCTCAACGTCTCACAGTCAGTTCTGAAACCGTACTCCTGGATAGGGGTTGGACTCTTCTTTTCTAGAGTTGTCCAGGGTGTGAGGCGACAATATCACAAACTTTATCCGATGTTTAAAGTGAATGAAATAGCCTTGCCAGTCTACTTACTGGAGTTTCACAACTACACATATCCTCTACAACTCACAAGATACTCACAAGCCCCCTGGCTGAGCACACCTACGTTGGAGTTTACCACAGTAGATGAGAGGGTTGCCTCCCTACGCTTACGGGTTGTAATCTGACTGTTGTTTGTACATATGCACCAAACAGCAGCTTGGAGTTTTCAGCCTTCTTGGAGACCTTCAATGAAGTCTTGTATGGGGCTCCCAAAGGGCACTCCATAGTTCTGCTGCTAGACTTTAACGGACACATGGGCAATGATGGATACACCTTGAGAGGTTTGATTGAGAGGAACGGCCTCCCTGCTCTGAACCTGAGTGGTCATTTGTTGTTAGACTTCTATGCATGTCATGGATTGTCTATAACACAGTGTTAAAACATAAGGTTGTTCATAAGTGTACCTGGTACCAGAGAACCCTAGGTTAAAGGTCAGTGATAGATTTTGTGATTGTATCATCTGATCTGAGGCTGCATGTTTTGGACACTCGAATAAAGACAGTGGTGGAGCTGTCAAACGATCACCATCTGGTGGTGAGTTAGGACAGGAGTTAGGACAGGGGTTGAGGGAAGCCATTCGACTGAAGGAGTCTTTCCAGTATATGTTATCCTGGAGGACTCCGGAGACAGTTTCAGGGTACTGATAGGATCAAAGGGCTGCAGCCTCTGCCATTAAAGAGGCAAAGCAGCGGGTGTGGGAGAAGTTCGGATAAATCAAGGAAGGACTTTTGGTCGGCACCAAAGTTCTTCTGGAAAACCGTCTGCCACTTCAGGAGGGTGAAACGGGGAACCATCCAAGGTGTAGGCAGGAAGGATGGGATGCTGTTGACCTCTACTAAGGAGGTAATTGGGAAGTGGAAGGAGCACTTTGAGGAACCCCTGAATCCAACTAACACGCCCTCTATGTCAGAGGCAGAGCTGGAGGATGATGGAGGAAGTCACTGAGGTAGTGAAACAACTCCAAAGCCCCGGGGATTGATGAGATCCATCCAGAAATGCTGAAAGCTCTGGGTGTGAGGGGGGGCTGTCTTGGATGACACGCCTCTTCAACATTGCATGGAAGTCTGGGACAGTGCCTAAGGAGAGGCAGACTGAGGTGTTGGTTCACCTGTTCAAAAAGGGGGACCAGAAAGTGTGTGCCAATAACAGGGGTCACACTTCTCAGTCTCCCTGGTAAAGTCTACACCAAGGTGCTGGAAAGGAGGGTTTAGCCAATAGTCGGACCTCGGAAGATGAACAATGAGGATTCCATCCTGAGGGCTATTTCACAAAACCAAGATAAGGGATTAAGCTGGGATTTGCCAGTTATCCTGGCTCAATTTAGACTTGACTCACCCGAGAAATACTGTGGAAGGTGCTGCAGGAATATGGGATGAGGGTTCCCTTCTCAGGGCCATCCAATCTCTGTATGTCCAAAGCAAGAGCTTTGTCCAGGATCTCTCGTTCCAAGTGGATGTTTGCATCCACCAGGGCTGCATTTTTCATGGACAGGATATAGATGCGTGGTGGGGGAAGAGTTGCGGTTCAGTGGTCTGGGGATGTCATCGCTGGTTTTTACAAATGATTGGGTTCTGATGGCATCATCGACCTGTGACCTTCAGCACTCAATGGATCGGTTCGCAGCCAACTGTAAAGCCGCTGGGATGAGGATCAGCACCTTTAAATCTGAGGCCATGGTTCTCAGCAGGAAACCGATGGAGTGCCTACTCCTGGTAGGGAAGGAGTACTTACTCCAAGTGAAGGAGTTCAAGTACCTCGGCTTCTTGTTCGCGAGTGAGGGGACAATGGATTGGTATATTGGCTGGAGAATGGGAGCAGTGGGCGCATTATTGCAGTCCCTTTACCACACCGTTGTGACAAAAAGAAGAGTTGAGCCAGAAGACATAGCTCCCAAACTAGTGGCCAATTTATGTTCCTACCCTCACCTATGATCATGAAGGCTGGGTCATCACCGAAAGAAAGAGATCTAGGGTACAAGTGGCCAAAATGTGTTTTCTCAGGAGAGTGGCTGGTGTCTCCATTAGAGATAGGGTGAGAATGTCTCCTTTGAATCAAAAAGAACCAGTTGAGGTGGTTTGGGCATCTGGTAATGATGCCCCTTGAGTGCCTCTCTAGTGAGGTGTTCCAGGGACGTCCAGCTGGGAGGAAGCTCAGGACTAGGTGGAAAGATTATGTTAGGCTGGTTGCTGGTTGGCACAGGGGATTCCTGAAGCAGCAGACATGTATGGTTAATATATTCAAATATAAATATTTGTGTATGTTTCATATCTACAGATATATATCTTGGTACATTCAGCACTGGATTTACTTAGGAAGCAGCTCATCAGACTCCATGTCAGAAACTCTCAGGTTCTGAACCCAAATGCAGACCAGGAAAAGGTAGGTGTTGAAAAAGGTGAGTATTTATTGCAGACAAATAAGTACTGTCTACATGTCTGGTTGTGCCAGACATGAGCACACAACACACACAAATAAAAGACGGGGAAAACTTGCTCAAGGGGATGGGTTTGTGACACTCCATGGCTACTGGAGACAGTCTGCTTCCATTCTAGCTGCTACATGTGTGTGTCAACCTGGGTACATTACTGTCATAGATGATGTTACTGTAGGGCTTACCTGAGCAGGTGATGTCCAGGATGGAAGAAGAGGAATCTGATGTTGCACACTTCCTCAGAGCATATCCATACTGAACACAGTCAGACCTGATACTCCACACAGATCTGACTGAGGACTCTTGTCTCTCTTCTACAGAAACAGCAGAGCCACAGTCCAACTCTCTGCAGACAGCATCTGCTTTCTTCAGGGTCCAGCCAGAGAAATAATAGCCACCCACTGGTCTCCAATATCTGTGATATTGCAGCTCCAGTGTTCCTGCACAGCGACTGGCTCCTCCCACCAACCTGAAAGCATCAGGATCTGAACAGAAACCAGAGAGTCATCAGCAAAATAACAAAGTGATTCATTAGAACAGAAATGAACCAAATCAGAGCTGCAGCTCTTCTTCTACCTGAGCAGGTGAGGCCAACAGCTTTTCCAGGTGACCAGGTGTTTCTATCTGAGCCTGAGCTTCTACAGTCCAGGGGTCTCATTTATAAACGTGGCGTACACACAAAACGGGGCTGAAAATGTGCATATGCCACTTCCCACGCAATGGTTGTGATTGATAAAAAACAAACTTGACGGGAGAATGTGCGGTCCTCCACACAAACTCTGACCTGTGCGTACACACATTTTGGAGACAAAATAGTAATTGGTGACGCAGATGGTGAGGTGGTGATCTGAAGTCAGACTGCAGAAAGTACTTGTGGGAATAAAGATTAGGCTACTCTTAATATGTTTAAGTATTAATGCCTCACGCACATTTCTTCACACCATATCATGAAGATTGTACTGAGTGATAATTGAGTGATTTGGTTTGGTTTGGTTTGGTTTATTTATGGATATAGAAAGACAACAAGGGGATCCAAGGGATAACATGTAAAAGCGAGAAACACTTTTTTCCAACATGGTCCCTGATGTAAGAGAACAGGACATACAACACATGCAAACACATACAGTCCTAAGGTTAAAACAATAACAAATAAAACTACACATAAAAAAACCAGCTAAAACACCATGACCTACCAAACAATACATTTCCCTGTCCGTGATAAACACCTCCAACTCAAATCTTAAATCAAAACTCGTTCTTAATATTTAATCGGCGCTGTCTCGTTGTCACATTGTCCGCTACGGAGTGCAGGAGGAGGAGATGGCCCGACTACATGGAATACAGGATAGCATCAAATACCCTACCATAGGATAACGGCAGAACACAGTGTAAATAATCAAATATCTGTCTTTAAAACTGTGCATATATCATCAAATGTCAAAGTCTGGAAATACAGCCGTTAAGTTCTCGTGCAATCGTTACGCTCTATGTCCTCGTTATCGGTATACTGTTCATAACAAAACCTGCATGAAGAAAAGTGCGTTTGCCTATTACATTTCGATTTCAAATTGTATCTCGGGGTGGGGGATACCACTAGTTGATGCCATCCCGGTCCAAATACAGGTCCTTGCCACTCTGGGTGAAACCGGCTGTTTCCAGAGGGAAATGTCAGACAACTAAGTGTTTTTTTTTAAATATATTATATATAATCTTCAACTTTGGATATAATATATAGTTCTCCATCCATCCATCCATCCATCCATCCATCCATCTTCGTCCGCTTATCCGGTGTCGGGTCGCTGGGGAGCAGTTCAACAGGGGACCCCAAACTTCCCTTCCCGAGCAACATTAACCAGCTCCGACTGGGGATCGAGGCGTTCCCAGGCCAGGTTGGAGATATAATCCCTCCACCTAGTCCTGGGTCTTCCCGAGGCCTCCTCCCAGCTGGACGTGCCTGGAACACCTCCCTAGGGAGGCGCCCAGGGGCATCCTTACCAGATGCCCGAACCACCTCAACTGGCTCCTTTCGACGCAAAGGAGCAGCGGCTCTACTCCGAGCTCCTCACGGATGACTGAGCTTCTCACCCTATCTCTAATGGAGACGCCAGCCACCCTCCTGAGGAAACCCATTTCAGCCGCTTGTACCCTGGATCTCGTTCTTTCGGTCATGACCCAGCCTTCATGACCATAGGTGAGGGTAAGAACGAAAACTGACCCGGTAGATCGAGAGCTTTGCCTTCTGGCTAAGCTCTCTTTTCGTCAACGGTGCGATAGATTGAATGCAATACCGCACCCGCTGCGCCCGATTCTCCGACCAATCTCCCGCTCCATTGTCCCTCACTCGCGAACACAACCCCAAGGTACTTGAACTCCTTCACTTGGGGTAAGGACTCATTCCCTACCTGGAGAAGGCATTCCATCGGTTTCCTGCTGAGAACCATGGCCTCAGATTTAGAGGTGCTGATCCTCATCCCAACCGCTTCACACTCGGTTGCGAACCGATCCAGTGAGTGCTGAAGGTCGCAGGCCGATGATGCCATCAGGACCACATCATCTGCAAAGAGCAGCGATGAGATCCCCAGCCCACCAAACTGCAACCCCTCCCCACCCGACTACGCCTCGATATCCTGTCCATAAATACTACAAACAGGATTGGTGACAAAGCGCAGCCCTGGCGGAGGCCAACCCTCACCTGAAACGAGTCCGACTTACTACGAGAACCCGGACACAGCTCTCGCTTTGGTTGTACAGAGATTGGATGGCCCTGAGAAGAGACCCCCTCACCCCATACTCCCGCAGCACCTCCCACAGTATCTCCCGGGGACCCGGTCATACGCCTTCTCCAAATCCACAAAACACATGTAGACCGGTTGGGCATACTCCCAGGCTCCCTCCAGGATCCTTGCGAGAGTGAAGAGCTGGTCCGTTGTTCCACGACCAGGACGGAATCCGCATTGTTCCTCCTCAACCCGAGGTTCGACTATCGGCCGAACCTCCTCCTTTCCAGCACCTTGGAGTAGACTTTACCAGGGAGGCTGAGAAGTGTGATACCCCTATAATTGGCACACACCCTCTGGTCCCCTTTTAAAAAGGGGAACCACCACCCCAGTCTGCCACTCCTTTGGCACCGTCCCAGACTTCACGCAATGTTGAAAAGGCGTGTCAACCAGGACAGCCCCTCCACACCCAGAGCCTTGAGCATTTCTGGACGGATCTCATCAATCCCGGGGCTTTGCCACTGTGTAGTTGTTTGACTACATCAGTGACTTCCGCCTGGGAAATCGACGACAATCCCCCATTATCCTCCAGCTCTGCCTCTAACATAGAGGGCGTATTAGTCGGATTCAGGAGTTCCTCAAAGTGCTCCTTCCACCGCCCTATTACCTCCTCAGTTGAGGTCAACAGTGTCCCATCCTTACTGTACACAGCTTGGATGGTTCCCCTTCCCCCTCCTGAGGTGGCGAACAGTTTTCCAGAAGCACTTTGGTGCCGACCGAAAGTCCTTCTCCATGTCTTCTCCAAACTTCTCCCACACCCGCTGCTTTGCCTCTTTCACGGCAGAGGCTGCAGCCCTTCGGCCCTTCGGTGCCCTGCAACTGCCTCCGAGTCCTCCGGGATAACATATCCCGGAAAGACTCCTTCTTCAGTCGGACGGCTTCCCTGACCACCGGTGTCCACCACGGTGTTCGTGGGTTACCGCCCCTTGAGGCACCTTCTGTTAAATCTTATTATATACGTCTGGTATATCGAAGCTGTCCCCAAGTGCCGTAATGCCTGCTGTTTTGGAAGATTTTATTAATAAAGGTAGTCTATAGATCCAGTTTCCCTACACTGTGCGATAACAGGCTGAAATTATAATTCAATTGGCAGCAATTCCCGAGCATCTGAGAGGTTTTTTTTCTCCACCAGTCATTATGATTTGGTGTAACGAAAGAACAACTGCCAGGGTCATTAACATTCTGATCAGCATTCACGAGGTGCTTTACATTGACTATTTATGGTTAAAAATGGGCGTGTACAGGGAGGGATAAGAGGCTGATCCACGTACGCACATTTGTAGTCAATCTGTGATTTATAAAGGGAACATTGCTTACAGGAGTACGTACACACGGTTTTATAAATCTGACTTTTTTGGCGTACGCCAATTTGGGCTTTTGGGCGCATGTACACTTACAGTAAGGATCCTACGCACAGTTTTATAAATGAGACCCCAGGAGAGCAGCCTCATGGCCACACATCAGACACAGACAGGCAGAAACCCACAACCTTCTTGCTATGAGGCCACAGTGCTAGCCATTAGACCACCATGCTGCGTGTATTCTAGATAACAGGAAGTGTTGTCTACATTAGTACTAACTTAACAGATGGGAGAATGTGTTGATATGTATTTGAATCTCATACATAAGCATTTGATTGCTGTGTTAGTGTTAAAGTAAGATACATGCCATTGTAGACATTTAATTCATTTTTTTTGTCTACATTGTACTACATTGACTAATATTATTTTATTTGTTATTTGTCCATTTTTTACTTGAGCAAATTGCTCCAAAATGTCTGTGCAAGTCTCTGCACATCATCATCTGTATCATTCTGTTCCTCCACTGATGGGCTTACCTGAGCAGCTAAGATAGAGGATGGAGGAAGACGAATATTCCTCCATACAGTTCCTCAGAGCAGATCCAGATTGAACACAGTCAGGCCAGATCCACCACACAGATCTGACTGAGGACTCTTTTCTCTCTTCTACAGAAACAGCAGAGCCGCAGTCCAATTCTCTGCAGGCAGCAGCTGCTGTCATCAGGTTCCAGTCAGAGTTATAATCTACTGTAATATAACTCACTGGTCTCCATTCTCCCTGTTTAAGCTCCAGTGTTCCTGCACAGTGACTGTCTCCTCCCACCAACCTGATAGACTCTGAACAGAAACAGGAGAGTCATCAGCAAAATAATTTTATTTAATTAGGAAAAGATGAAACTGTAAATGCTGATTCTGCTTTAATGTTTTTTTTATTTCTTTTTTCTGTCTCTGTGTACCTGTTGAAGTTTGTTCTTCTTCAGCCTGGAGTTCTGAGGATAAAATCAGAAGGTAAACATCAGTATAAAGGAGCGTGATTGGATCACAACTGTAGACAGAACAAACTCTCTCAGGTTCTTTTGTGAAGAATCTTTTAGCAGCTCAGAAACACCTTAATGAACTCACTCTGGAGCATTTTACCAGTTTACTAAAGATGTGATGAACACGTGTATACACAGAACACAGAAGTCTGAAAACATAAAAGAAGGCTCCCAGAAATGCCAGATCAGACTCTTACTCATCACTAATAGAAGACAATAAGAACAACCCAAGGTTCCTTTTGGTCACAGCTCTATTGAGCCATCTATTCCTATAGCTATCATAGGAAGCTTTCCTCGCCACTGTTGCACCAAATGATTGCTTTCGGTGGAATTACTGGAATTGTTGGGTCTCTGTATATTATAGAGTGGGGTCTAGACCTATTCTATCTGTAAAGTGTCTCGAGACAACTCCTGTTATGATTTGATACTATAAATAAAATGAATTGAAATGAATTGGAAGTCTGGGATGGATTTAAAGAAAATGTACAGTACAGGCCAAAAGTTTGGACACACCTTCTGATTCAATGCGTTTCTTTTTTATTTTCATGACTACTTACATTGTAGATTCTCAATGAAGGCATCAAAACTATGAATGAACACATATGGAATTATGTACTTAACAAAAAAGGGTAAAATAACTGAAAACATGTCTTATATTTTAGATTCTTCAAAGTAGCCACCCTTTGCTTTTTATTAATAAGGGAAAAAATTCCACTAATTAACTCTGACAAAGCACACCTGTGAAGTGAAAACCATTTCAGGTGACTACCTCATGAAGCTCATTGAGAGAACACCAAGGGTTTGCAGAGTTATCAAAAAAGCAAAGGGTGGCTACTTTGAAAAATCTAAAATATAAGACATGTTTTCAGTTATTTCACACAATTCCATATGTATTCATTCATAGTTTTGATGCCTTCAGTGAGAATCTATGATGCAAATAGTCATGAAAATAAAGGAAACGCATTGAATGAGAAGGTGTGTCCAAACTTTTGGCCTGTACTGTATATTGTAATATTCTTTCAGTAACTGGTACCTATTGTTTAATTATTCAATTCAATTTCAATTCAATTTTATTTATAGTATCAAATCATAACATAGGTTATCTCGAGACACTTTACAGATAGAGTAGGTCTAGACCACACTCTATAATTTACAAAGCCCCAACAATTCCAACAATTCCAGTAATTCCCTCAAGAGCAAGCAGTGCGACAGTGGCGAGGAAAAACTCCCTCTTGGGAAGAAACCTCGGACAGACCCAGGCTCTTGGTAGGCGGTGTCTGACGGGCCGGTTGGGGGTGTGACGAACAGTGGCGATAATAGTCAAATTAATAATTGCATGCTTGAACTTGAACTAGTTGATTTGTTTCTTCTGGCCTAATCAATAGGTATAATTTGGTATTATCTGCATAACAGTGAAACTTTATCAAGTGTTTCCTAACAATATTGCCTAGAGGAAGCATACTTAAGGTAAATAGAAGTGGTCCAAGCACAGAGCCTTGATGGCTAACTTTACAATGCATGGAGGATTTATTGTATTACTGTTTATTGTCCATTTTCCCTTTTTGTCTTAATTCTTTCTGTGTGTGAGAGCAGTTTGTCCTCTGATTTAAAGATCAACACAAATATTTGAATAATAACGCGTCATCTTTAAAGCACCTGAACTGCACAGCATCAGCAGCACCAACAGCTGATACATGTCCAAGTGGAGCATCTCTCTCATCACCCCGTGTGCGGTACTCAGTGTATAATCTGCGAACAGGAACAGGAGGAGCTTTACTGGAACAGAATCAGAATCAGCTTCAACGGCCAAGTTAATGAGAACACAAACAGGGAATATGACTGGCTTTTTATTAGTTGTCCTTGTTTTTAGCCGTGGCAACACAATGGCTAAAAACAAGGACAACTTATGACAAAAGAGAACACTTTAAGACTCTAGGGAAGAACCTTTGGGAACAAATTTGCAGTTTGATCAGGTGACTTGGGAGGACATAATACCCCATTAAAAAGATTTCCAAATGTAACATAGCCTTAGTGGAGGCTTGAAAGCATGAATTGTGAAACTACCCAAGTGTTTTTCCCCACCTGGGATTACCAGAGATGCACATCCCCCTGGCAAACCAGTGAAAACTAAAAACTGAACTAAAGTCTTGCAACTTTTTCATTATCAAAGATGGTGTCCTGTTTTCAACAATCAAAGATAAAGGTTAGGGTTACATGCTGTTTTTTTTAGTATTCACGCCTGAGTGGGGAGGGGCCACCTTGGTTTGAACCTGCTAGCAGCATGCAAACGCAGGGCAGTAAATACACCTGCACTTTAATTATTACAGTTAATTCTTAGGATGTTGTGTTGTCTGTGCTGTCATGTGTGTCGTTCTTTTGTGTCCTTTGTGTCTTAGGACGCTCTGCTGATCTCACTTTCATGTTGATTTTATCTTATAATATATCTTATATTATCTTATCTTATATTTTATCTACTGTATTTGTATTTTATTTTTTTTTATTTGAGAATGTTTTTATGTTACATGTTGTTTGTGTTGTGAAGCAATGGATTGTGGCGCTGTGTCCCAGACAAATTTCCCCTCAGGGACAATAAAGGGTATTCTAGTCTATTTTATTTAATGTCTAGAGCAGGGGTCGGCAACCTTTTTGATACGAAGTGCCCTTTTCAAAATTTCTTGTTTATTAGTGTGCCATGTTAACATTAATTTTTTATATGACCTCACATCAAAATGTAATATCCAGGGAATCTGTAATAATCAGGACCTTGTAATTATTATTATTATTGTATATTATTATTATGGAAACATGGTTTTAGTATGCAGTCCTGATTGGTGGAAAATGGGCTGACAAAAATATCACTGTCAAAGAGCCTGAAGCGAAAAGTTGTGGAAAAGCCCAGCTTTAATGATGAATGGACTGATTAGCAGGTCCTGTATGCCTCATTTTCAATGAAACAATGCTGTGGCAAAATAATAATAATAATAACACAACCAGCATCATTATCAAGAATGAAGAACATAACGATTGCGTCATTCACGTGCATATTAAGTAGCCACATGTATTTGTTTTGGTCTAATAATGCATCCATATTTACCGCTCCAGCGGAGAGGATGGTTTCTTCAGACAGCTTAAGTTTATAAGAATTAGTCCAAATTTCAAGATTCCCTGCAAACTAAGAAAAATAGACTACAAACCAACAGCTTTTCTTTTAGCTTGTTTTGTAAAAATTAGCTATTTGCAGACTAGAGTAGAGCTGTGTTTGCGTAAAACAGCGCGGTGGACAAGAGTGGACTGAGCAGACAGAGCAGATTGAACTATCGCTTTCTACATGTTGATGCCGGTCTACACAGGTGAGTGAACTGATAAGTATTGACTTTTAACTCACGGAGGTTTAATTGTAGCCTCCTTACAGTAACGAGACTAGCGTTAGTTCATCTGCCCCAGCGGCCGTTGGTAATCCTCTTTGTATTGTTCCCAGTCAGAGATATGAGTCAATCAAACTACCGTAAATAACAGGTCGCGCACAGGTGCCGATTTATGTTTTCCTCCGTGGGTGCTCACACGCGCACGCAGTTTAAAAAAAAAAAAGTAGTCAACAATGTTTGCATTTCAGAACCTTAGGAAATGGACAGCGGCCGACACGAACACATACGCCGTAAAGTAAGCTAGCTTTCAACTCAGGACAGCGCCACTTCTCACAGATAGGATTGGAGATGAGAAGTTTAATCAGCTTCGTGGGAAATTATAAATCAATGCCACCGACATGACCAATCACACTATGACAGACGCTCAGTATTTTTCGTGGGTGCTCGAGCTCCGGAGCACCCACGGTATCGGCACCTATGAGGTCGGCAACTGTGAACGTTGGAATTTGGCATGCGGATGAGAAAGTGCTTCAGCATTTCAACCATGATTTCAACACATCAATAACTCTCTTGCACACATATTGCCAGCGTGCCATTGGTTAAGGTCCCGCGTGCCCATGGTGGCACGCGTGCCTAAGGTTGCCGACCCCTGGTCTAGAGCATGGGCTCCGGAGACTCAGGAAAGGTGAGTTGGTACAAAGGGCCCTTGTGTAAGGAGGGCATACTAAGATACTAAAATGAATAGCTGTGGATGCAGAGAGGGACGCGTAGAGAATGCATGTGTACAGGGTCCAGAATTATGTGCTACGCCCCTGCACAATGTTAACAGCTCTGGTTTAAGTATGAGGTGGTAATTCCTGCCACAGCTAGGGGCGATAATTTATGAAAAGCCAGACAGATATCCTTGGATGGTTTGGAGGACTGGTTGGACATGAACATCTGTTTCCTGGGTGAAAGTCTTGTGTTTTCTCCTTAACTTCTTTAGGACATGAACACCTGTTTACTGGGTGAGTCTTGTGTTTTCTCCTTAACTTCTTCAGGACATGAACATCTGTTTCCTGGGTGAAAGTCTTGTGTTTTCTCCTTAACTTCTACAGGACATGAACACCTGTTTACTTGATGAGTCTTGTGTTTTCTCCTTAACTTCTTCAGGACATGAACACCTGTTTCCTGGGTGAGGGCTTGTGTTTTCTCCTTAACTTCTTCAGGACATGAACACCTGTTTACTGGGTGAGTCTTGTGTTTTCTCGTTAACTTCTTCAGGACATGAACACCTGTTTACTGGGTGAGTCTTGTGTTTTCTCCTTAAATTCTTCCAGGACATAAACACCTGTTTCCTGGGTGAAAGTCTTGTGTTTTCTCCTTAACTTCTTCCAGGACATGAACACCTGTTTCCTGGGTGAAAGGTTTGTGGTTTCTCCTTAACTTCTTCCAGGAAATGAACTCTGCTCCCCGGCTTGAAAGCCCTGTGTTTTAGGAGTAGGGTTGGGTACTGCAACGCGGTGCCAATAGGGCACCGATTCCAATATAAACGGTAGTGACGAGACCGAATAAGAACGAAAATGCCAGACTTTTTTTTTCAGAAGCATCACTGCACAGGACACTACGTTACCGTTAGCTAGTAGTTGGATTAAACACCCTGGTTACAATTCTGACAGTTTACGTTAAACGGTGTAATGTGTGACTGTATTTCCCTGTAGAGGATTCCAATACCAAGACATAACAGTCTGCACTCTGCAGCTGCCGTTGTCTGAAAAACAACACAGACATCATCATAGTGCATTCAAAGTTATTGTGAAATACCCTTTTCCCATCTAGTGGTTGTTTTTGTCATTCAACAGCAATTTACTGGTGAAATAAGTCATTGTTATAAGTTATTGTTATTACATTATTAATAAATCATTTAATTTTGACCATATGGCCTTTGCAATAAACAAGCCATTCTTAAATGTGTTGTTTTGTGCTACTTTTCTATATGTTATATTATATACAATATAAATATATTATATATATATATCCATCCATCCAAGATGGATGGATGGATATATATATATTTGGTTCAGGCACCGTTTAGGCACCAGCACCATTTTAAAAGTATCATTTTAGCACCGGTATCAGAAAAAAACAAAACGATACCCAACCCTATTTAGGAGCCAAACATCCCCCCGCAGTCAATTTGCTGCTGACAATAATAAATACAGGGAAGGAACATATGTGAATTACAGTGCTTTACTTTTCAGAGCTATATGTAAGAATGATAGATGAGAACAGGCTGACAGAAAACAGCGAGACACACTGTTAGACTTAGCTGTAATTTCTACAGTTACCACAAAATGCCCAGTAAAATACCATAATTTTCTTTTCTGGTTCATTACCATAATATGCATTGCATTATGGGTATTAACATTTAATTTACACTGATTTACTGTATATTTTGAATTAGCGGTAGTCTGCTGTAAAACAATAGCAGTAGTGCTACTGTAGTTGAATAAGACAGACTTAAATAAAATTCTTAGTTAATGTTAAAGAAGCATAGAAATAAAATGGAAAAATTAAATATCTCTATGAAATGAAATACATTTTATTTGTTATGCTTTTAGCAGTGAAGGTAATCTAAAAATGTGACATGTTTTTCAGCAGTGTAAATAATGTATTGAGAGAAACAAGAAAGGGATTACGGATATAAATGCTTGACCGCCAGATTTGAACCCTAACCTCACAAGTTCTAAATAGTAGCGGGTAGATACTTCAAAGGCGTTGAAAGGAGTACCGGGAAGAAACTTTAAAGGAGTACCGGTTTGGTCTGTGCGCACCAGAGTCCAGTCACACACACTCCTCAAAGAAAGCCGGAGCAGAGTTAAGGTAAGACGAATCTTTGCTAATTCTGTGACATTAAAATCTCTGCTCACAAGCGTTCGCAAGCGGTGACGTTAGGTTTAGGTTACCAACCTGTGTCATAGCTAGGCAAGAGCAAGCTGTTAACTAGTTTCATTTTCTCCATGGTGAGGATTAGCTATAATGACGATGTTCAGTAAAGCTAACACAACCATGTTTTAATTCAATTCAATTCAATTTTATTTATAGTATCAAATCATAACAAAAGTTATCTCGAGACACTTTACAGATAGAGTAGGTCTAGACCACACTCTATAGATTCCAAAACCCCAACAATTACAGTAATTCCCTCAAGAGCAAGCATTAGCAGTGGCTATTGCGACAGTGGCAAGAAAAAACTCCCTTTTAGGAAGAAACCTCAGCAGACCCAGACTCTTGGTAGGCGGTGTCTGACGGGCCGGTTGGGGGCGTGATGAACAGTGGTGATAACAGTCACATTAGAAGTCACAGTGACTTCGAAGGTTATCGTGGAAGTTCATGTCATAGCAGGGCACATCGTGTCATACTGAGTAGTGCAGTCTCCTATACCGGATCCTGACTACTCTGTGCGTATGAACATCACAGCAGGGCGTTGCGGGATGTAACGTGGCGCTGCAGAGCACGGGTGGAGGCTGCGGATGCAGCAGGACGCAGCAGGATGCGGCCGGGAAATGCAGAGAATCGCAGAGCATAGCTCTGCGAAGAAGAAACATAAGGACTCCGGGGAGTAAACTCCCCAGAGCTAGATTAGTAACAAGCATTTCTGGGACAGGATGCATACAAAAGTAACAAGTAGAGATGAGAGAGCAGCTCAGTGTGTCTTAGGGAGGAACAGCCTCCCCGGCAGTCTAGAATTGTAATAGCATAACTTAAGAGAGGCAGGTTAAAGAGAGGTGCCTGGTCGGGCTAGAACTCCCCCCAACCGGATCGGGCTGTACTGGCCTGCCTCCCTCTACTACGATTATTAATTATACAGTATAGAAAAAACTGATGACTACGAGGAGAAGCAGTGGGCCGGGTTAGGTGGACGCTGCAACTCCTCGTCCCTAACTATAAGCTTTATCAAAGAGGAGGGTTTTCAGTTTACTCTTAAATGTGGTGACGGTGTCTGCCTCTCGAACCCCGACTGGGAGCTGGTTCCATAATACTGGAGCCTGATAGCTGAAGGCCCTGGCCCCCAGTCTACTTCCAGAGACTCTAGGAACCATAAGTAGCCCCGCATTCTGGGAGCGCAGTGCTCTAGTGGGACAATAAGGTACTATGAGCTCTTCTAAGTATGATGGTGCTTGACCATTTAGAGCTTTGTAAGTCAGGAGGAGGATTTTAAATTCAATCCTATATTTCACTGGAAGCCAATGCAGAGAAGCTAATACAGGAGAAATATGATCTCTTCTCTTAGTTCTCGTCAGAACACGTGCTGCAGCATTCTGGATCAGTTGGAGAGTCTTAATGGACTTATTTGGGCAACCTGATAATAAGGAATTGCAGTAATCTAGTCTAGAAGTAACGAATGCATGGACTAGTTTTTCAGCATCGTTTTGAGACAGGATATTCCTAATTTTGGCAATGTTACGAAGATGGAAAAAGGCTATTCTTGAGGTTTGTTTTAAGTGGGCGTTGAAGGATATATCCTGATCAAAAATAACTCCTAGATTTCTGACAGCAGTGCTGGAGGCCAGGGTAATACCATCCAGAGTAACTATATCTTTCGAAAACGAAGTTCGGCGGTGCGTTGGTCCTATCACAATAACTTCAGTTTTGTCTGAGTTTAACATCAGGAAATTGTGGGTCATCCAGGATTTTATATCCTCAATACACGTTTGAAGTCTTGCTAACTGACCACTTTCATCTGGCTTAATTGACAGATATAATTGGGTATCGTCTGCGTAACAGTGATAGTTAATCGAGTGTTTCCTAATAATATTACCTAGAGGAAGCATATATAAGGAAAATAGAATTGGTCCAAGCACTGAGCCTTGAGGAACGCCATGGCTAACTTTAGCGTGCTTGGAGGGTTTATCATTAACATTAACAAACTGGGATCGTTCAGAGAAATAGGACTTAAACCAGCTTAGTGCGATTCCTTTAATGCCAACTAAGTGTTCCAGTCTCTGTAACAGGATAGTATGGTCAATAGTGTCAAATGCAGCACTAAGATCTAGTAGAACAAGAATGGAGACAAGTCCTTTGTCTGCAGCAGTTAGAAGGTCGTTAGTAATTTTCACCACGCGCTGTTCGGGACATCCTTTTCACTTGTCAGACCACCATTAAATCTTTGTCTGAATTAAAATGTAACCCATATTCTGGAAGTTTAAGGTCAGTAACTGCTAGCTTTTGAGCTGGCTGTTGCCGCATTTTGGCTAACATTACCTCCGCTTAATGCTAATGTTATATTCCTGATTCTGTTGATTGGTTTGTCAGTGTTTTAGCATGATTAAGCAAAACTTATTACTGGGTTTATATTAAACTAACATTAGTGGCGGTAAAGTTAACATTAAACCGTTACCTCTACAGTTGCCACTCTAGTTTTAATAGCATCTAATGATAACGTTACATCTTTTAAAAAAAAAACACCCACTTTATAATTTATGTCGGGTGACAGGGAAAGCATCTTTAAGTAACGTTAATGTGGCTCATTTGTGGATAGCTTTTTTTTTGCCTCGACTTCAGAGTTTGGCCACTTAAAACCATCACGATGTTCAGCAAAAATTAGCCTCAGTGCCCGTTACAGTAGTATTATTGCTTTCTGTAATGTGATATCTCAATGAATTCATCTTTTTCAACAGGAAGTCCGCCATTTTAAATTGAAAGTTCAAAATTAGTATGACTTTGGCCTTTTTCCACATCCTACTTTAACTCCTCCTACTAGAGATTTCATCCGATCAACTTCAAATTCGGTCTGTACCATCTTAAGACGTTACAGATGAAAAGTTATTAAAAGAAAAACTTTTTGTCGTAGGGTGGCGGGGCGGCCATTTTGTGCATTTTGCCGTCCAATTGGCTGGAAACTTGGTCTGTACCATCTCAACACCTTAAAGATGAAAAGTTATTAAAAGAAAAACTTTTTGTCAAATGGTGTGGGCGTGTTGTGGCGTTCATTTTGAGTGTCTAACGATGAACAAGAAAGTGGCGGTAACTACAGTGTACATTGTCATATCTGCTTGAAATTTCACAGAATCAACAAGGGTCCAGCCCTGAGGACATCTAAAGGCCAAAATTAACTTTTGGTCATAGCGCCCCCCCGCTGGCAACAGGAAATGCGCCTTATATGACAAACATCATCCGATTTACATGAAACTCAGAATGTGTGGTCAACATGTGATACTGAGCCGCCCTCTATAATATGACCACGCCCACTTACTCATGCCACACCCCTTTCACAACTTTTGAACTGTTTAAGGTAGAGTCTTGTGTGAGGTATCATTGAACTCAGCACAGTGTTCCTTCTTCATTGGTTATGGTTTGGCCCGCCCCCTATGATTAAACCACACCCCCTTTCATAACTGGTGACCCATTTAAGGTAGAGTCTTATGTGAGGTATCAATGAACTCAGCAGAGACTTCCATTTTTTTTGGTATAGGTTTGGCCTGCCCCCTATGCTTTGGCCATGTCCCCTTTCACAGCTAATGAACTGTATGACATAGAGTCTTGTGTGAGGTATCATTGGTGACGATTTACACTGTCTGAGTGCCATGCAAATGCACGGTCGCAAGGAGCGGTGACCACCAGTGACGCTGATGCGTGCAGAGGCGCAAGGGTCCGTCCAATGCTGCTTGCAGCTTTAATTTTGCTTTTATTCCTGTAGGTAAGATATAAAATGTCATTATGAATGATGAAGCAAACATTATTGTTGAATTGTGTGCAATATTACAACTCATTTTATTATGCTTTTATATAAGATTAGATTTATCAAATAGTTGATAAATAATGCATGCTTTCAATTTTAAATGTTCAAATGCTGAAAAAGGAATTATGCTTAGGGCACCAAAATTAAAAGTTATGTTATGTTATTTTTGTCTAAATGACTGATAAGAACAACCATCTTTGAAATTGGTCCAGTATTGAGCGATAACACTGTGAACTGCAGCTTTGAACCGGGTTCCAATGTAATCATATGGGGCAATGTGCGTCATCGCTTTTGTCCACTAAAAGTTCTGTTGTTGCCGCTGACAGACTCATATTATTATTCTAAGTGTGTGACAACATTATGGGATGGATCCCTACAGAGATAGACCTTTTAGTTAAAGATTAAGATCCTTTTAGTTTAAACAAGAAACAGCCCCAAAATCCCCATCACCAAACCCACCAGACAATCAAAAGTTACTGTTTATTTACATGGAGTCTGGTGGGTTAAGCAATAGCAATTTTGGGGATGTTTTTATGTTTAAAAAAAGGATCTTACTTTTTAACAGAAGAACTGTTGACCTCTGTAGGAATCCGTTCCATAATGTTGTCAGAGATTGTCAAAGATTGTTGTCACTTAGACATAGGAAAATAGGGTCAGGGTTGAAAAAAAAAGTTAACCTTTAAGATATAAATTTTGTAATTTATTTTATTTCTATTATTCATGTTTATACAGATGTTTGAGAGGATTTATGGTCCTAAAAATATGCCTTAAAGATGTGGAAAAGTCATGAAAATGTATTATTAAAAATGTGTATGAATTCTGAAATAAAAAATTAATCAAACAGGGAAAACATGTTTTTAACCGTGCTGGTACCGACAGACAGCAAAAGAAAGTAGAAAGACCTTTGAATTATCTGGGGAGCCCATATTCTATGTTTTTGCAAAAGTTGTAAGTCTGTTAACAGTTTAGATGAGATAAACTCATGACCATTTCTCTGCTTCTCATACAGCCCAGTGCATAAATATCCTATCTGGATTGGAGGCTCCAGCCTCTGTCCACCTCCCAGCAGATGTGGATCAGCAAGCAGGAGTAACATGGGTCCGGCCCTTCCATCGTCTTTCACAAATGCTTCTAAACAGACTGTTCCTCCTTACCCTCCCCAACCAAATGCCCAACCACTTCAACTCTGTGGTAAACGACCACACCACATTTTTCATACATACTCAGGATAAAAAAAAAAAAGACAAGATAAAGGATGAACTGATGGCTAGGTTATTCATTGTTCTGCAG
This sequence comes from Perca flavescens, assembly GCF_004354835.1. Lineage (NCBI taxonomy): Eukaryota > Metazoa > Chordata > Actinopteri > Perciformes > Percidae > Perca > Perca flavescens. Next base: position 437,047 of record NC_041350.1, read on the forward strand.
TTGCATCTGGGGATATTTTTATTTTATTTTGTTTTCTTTGAGTCATTTCAAATTTTAACTGCATTGTTCAGACATGTATTCGCCTCTGAAGACTGCCCAGTGTTTGGTGGATACTTAAACATTGTAATATTGCTTGTATGTAAATTTTTGTAAGTTTTTTTTTTGCAATTACAGACTTAAAATATCTTGGTCCTGGTAATTGTACCTGTATAATACGAAAATAAAAATGTATTACTTTTGTACATGGACTAAAGTCAATTATTTAGAATGTGTTAAATTCAATAGCATTTATGTAGACTAATCAAAATAGTTTGTACTGCCAATGACAAATAGTGTAATATACTGTGAACCACAATTACAGTAAAACTATAATGCAGCAAGACAATTACAGTATCATTTAGCAAATTGTAATTACAGTACAATTACTGAAAGGGTATTATACTGTAAAACTAAG
>NC_041350.1:440000-465000 GCF_004354835.1 Perca flavescens
ATGTCATTTTTCAAAATTCTAGACACAAAACTCACAACCAATGATCAAAATGCAATTTTCAATTGCTTGGATACAATACACATAAACCAAAGATCATTTGTTCATTTAACAAAGATCACCTGTTCAATACAACACAACTTAACATCAAAGTTCTACTATTTCAAAAGGCAATTCACACATTACATTTTAATTCAATTCAATTCAATTTTATTTATAGTATCAAATCATAACACAAGTTATCTCGAGACACTTTACAGATAGAGTAGGTCTAGACCACACTATAATTTACAAAGCCCCAACAATTCCAACAATTACAGTAATTCCCTCAAGAGCAAGCAGTGCGACAGTGGCGAGGAAAAACTCCCTCTTGGGAAGAAACCTCGGACAGACCCAGGCTCTTGGTAGGCGGTGTCTGACGGGCCGGTTGGGGGTGTGATAAACAGTGGTAATAGTAGTCACATTAATAATGGAACAGTGACTGGATGTAGCGGGAAGCTGCAGGGTTCAGCAGGAAGCAGCATGACATTGCAGGGCACCGCTGAGCTCGGCAGGGAGTGTAGCAGGACCACGGCGACAGCTGGAACCTGGATCTTGGTGCCAACGTTCTCCAAGGAAATATAAATAGGACGGGAAACACACAAATAGTAATAGTAATAGAAAGGGAGAGGAGAGAGCAGCTCAGTGTGTCAAAGGAAGGAAGGAAGTCCGCCGGCAGTCTAGAACTATAACAGCGTAACTAAGAGAGACAGGTCATAAGGAGAGGTAGCCTGTTCGGACTTTGAACTCTCCCCTGCCGGATCGGGCTTGGCTGGCCTGCCTCCCTCTACTTTGTTATGTATTATTAATCTAACAATTATGAATAGAAGCAGGTGGGCCAGTTAGGTGAACACTGCAACTCCTCACTCCCTAACTATAAGCTTTATCAAATAGGAGAGTTTTAAGTTCATTCTTAAGTGACAGTTTCTGCCCCCCGAATCCAGACTGGGAGCTGGTTCCATAGGAGAAGAGCCTGATAACTGAAGACTCTGGCTCCCATTCTACTTTTAGAGACTCTAGGTACCACCAGTAACTCTGCATTCTGGCAGCGCAGTGCTCTAGTGCAGTGGTTCTCAAACTTTTTCAGTCATTCCCCACTTTGGACAAGGGGGAATTTTCAAGCCCCACCTGTCCTTATTGCCCCAACACAATGCTAATGAAATACGCAACAAGCTTAAAATGTTCCAATTTATTGAAGTAACAACTATCTACATCAAATAACAGCAAGTTCAAAAATAAAGAAAATAAAAGTGCAGCTGTGGCAAAATTTGTATCAAGTTCAAAAATAGAAAATAAATAAAAGTGTCACTTTGCAATCTGTTAAAAAAAGAAAAAAGAGAAATTCACTTGGTAAGACAGGTCTATTTATCCCTGCATTAGTGGCTGCAATGAGCCTGTCTTGCATTGCACAATTTTGGGGGTGATCGGTCTAATAAGCGGCAAAACACAGCTATAAAGACGGTTTGCTCTCACACGCGCTGCATTTATAGTCATACACACACACACACACACACACACACACACACATATACACACACACACACACACACACACACACACACACATGCAGTCACTCTCTAGTCTAGTGGAGGCGAGTATGGCTGCAGCCTGGAGCATCCTAAGCCGTCCCGTCTCATGCCAAGGCGTATCCAACGGTAAATTAATAGGGTCAAAAATACGAAATCAAATTATTTTCCAGATTGAGTCACGGGTAAATCCATGGGCGTCAGTTTGGTTTGAAATGTGCTGGACAGAGACGCATTTGGAAGTACATTTCCAGAAGTGCTGGGTACAATGACGCATAGCCTACTTTTTTTTTTCTCTTTCGCGCAGGTCACGTTTGAAAGACGCTATCCTGTAGCTTACTAATAAATAAAAACGTGGTTTAATGTACGTAAACAATGATCAATGATAACCAAACTAAACTGGTTAAAACTGTCAAAAAATCTAACCCAAAGTCCAATTATTATGGACGTTATCTGACAGCTGACGTTTCTACTTCACATTTTCAGCAAGGCAGCGGAGCGGCTGTGGGTTGACTCCCAAAGGTTCTCATGGGCTTTATAAGTCCTAACATGAAAAAGCTTAACGTGGCTTAATGTACCTAAACAACAATCAATCATCACCACATTTCTGGTTCGATTTTTTTTGCGAGTTTTCAGTTGTTATGAGGAGCAATATGAGAAAGCTTTTTCACAAGCTTTTTCCTCATCATAGGCGCCAATGAAGAAGAAAATGTTAATGTAAGATAACTTATAATTGTTGGATTTCGGTTTAGTTCTTTTGACAGGCGTAAGTGTTCATTACAAGATATGGCCATGATAAATTTGGTGACTATTGATCGTTGTTGAGGTACATTAAACCACGTTAAGCTTTTTCACGTTAAGCAGAATGTTCCAACAGGCAGTGTTGTGAACAGAGATGTGTGCAGCCAGCACAGCAGCAGAGCGGCTGTGGGGATAGAGATTGCTGTGGATTTTTTGGCATCTTTTTTTTTGGCAGAATTATATGTATTAGTAATATAGTATTAAAGTAGTAAAGTATTTTATTCCAGACGGCAGCTTTTATTTTGAAAAGTAGAAGCTCGGGGATGGCACCAGGCGGGTCGGCATGAGACGGGTCGGCATGACATGGGACGCTCCGGGCTGCCGCCATACAGTCCTGGTCTAGTGGAGGTCTTGCTCCAGATTCCGGGAGATTGGATCTCATTTGCGGGCGTCAAGGAGCTGCTATCAATATGCGGGAGACTCCTGGAACTTCTGGAACAGTTGGGATTTCTGGATAAAGATATAAAGGCATAAAAACGACAATGTCCTCCCGTTTGGCGTGCCCCACCTGTCACGTCTCTATTCCCCACCAGTGGGGCGCGCCCCACACTTTGAACCGCTGCTCTAGTGGGACAATAGGGTATTAGGAGCTCTTCTAGATATGAAGGTGCTTGACCATTTAGAGCTTTGTAGGTCAGGAGAAGGATTTTAAATTCAATCCTGGATTTTACAGGAAGCCAATGCAGAGAAGCTAATACAGGAGAAATGTGATCTCTTTTCTTAGTTCTTGTGAGAACAAGTGCTGCAGCATTCTGGATCAGCTGGAGAGTCTTAAGGGACTTATTTGAGCAACCGGACAGTAGGGAATTACAATAGTCCAGCCTGGAAGTAACGAATGCATGGATTAGTTTTTCAGCATCGTTTTGAGACAGGATATTCCTAATTTTGACAATGTTACGAAGATGAACAAAGGCTGTTCTTGAGTTTTTTTTTAGATGGGGGTTAAAGGATATATCCTGATCAAAAATAACCCCTAGATTTCTGACAGTAGTGCTGGAGGCCAGGACAATACCATCTAGAGTAGCTATGTCTATAGATAATGAGGTTCAGAGGTGTTTAGGGCCCAGCACAATAACTTCAGTTTTGTTAGAGTTTAACATCAGAAAATTATAGGTCATCCAGGATTTTATATCTTTAATACATGCTTGAAGTTTAGCTAACTGACTGGTTTCATCTGGTTTGATTGACAAGTATAATTGGGTGTCACCCGCATAGCAGTGAAAGTTAATTGAGTGTTTCCTAATAATATTACCTAGGTAGGAGGAAGAGGAAGCATATATAAGGAGAATAGAATTGGTCCAAGCACTGAGCCTTGAGGAACCCCATGGCTAACTTTAGTGTACTTGGAGGATTTATCATTAACATTAACAAATTGAGATCGATCAGAGAAAAAGGACTTAAACCAGCTTAAAGTGATTCCTTTAATGCCAACTAAATATTCCAATCTCTGTAACAGGATTGTATGGTCAATAGTGTCGAATGCAGCACTAAGATCTAGTAAAACAAGAATGGAGACATGTATAAGTCCTTTGTCTGCAGCAGTTAGAAGGTTGTTAGTCATTTTCACCAGTGCCGTCTCTGTGCTATGATGCATTCTAAATCCTGACTGAAAGTCATCAAATAAACTATTGTTATGTAGAAAATCACATAACTGATTAGCAACTACCTTCTCAAGGATCTTGGATAGAAAGGGAAGGTTAGATATAGGTCTATAGTTTGCTAAGACCTCAGGATTGAGAGTGGGTTTTTTCAGAAGAGGTTTTATCACAGCTATTTTAAATGACTGCGGTACATAACCTGTTAATAAGGACATATTGATTATATCTAGTAATGAAGTGTTAACCACGGGTAACGCTTCTTTGAGTAATCTCGTTGGGATGGGGTCTAAGAGACAGGTAGATGGCTTAGCTGAGGATATCTTTAACATTAATTGTTGAAGGTCTATAGGATAAAAGCAGTCTAAGTATATGACGGGAATAGTCATTCTTTCTAGCGGTCCTGCGTTTAAAGGTGAACTGTTAGAAGTTGAGGGCAAAAGGTGATAGATTTTATCTCTAATTGTTATAATTTTATCATTAAAGAAGCTCATGAAGTCATCACTACTCAGAGCTAGAGGAATAGATGGCTCAGTAGAGCTGTGGCTATCCGTCAGCCTGGCTACAGTGCTGAAAAGAAACCTTGGGTTGTTCTTATTTTCTTCTATTAGTGATGAGTAACAGTCTGATCTGGCCTTTCTTAGGGCCTTCCTATAGGTTTTGAGACTTTCTTGCCAATCCAAACGAGATTCTTCCACTTTGGTAGAACGCCATTTACTTTCGAGGTTTCGCGAGATTTGTTTTAATTTGCGAGTTTGGGAGTTATACCAAGGTGCTAGTTTCCTTTGCTTCATCATCTTCTTTTTCAGGGGAGCAACAGAGTCTAAGGTCGTCCGTAGGCAAGTCGTAGCACCGTCTACAAATGTATCAATTTGAGAGGGACTGAGGTTAACATAGAGGTCCTCGGTTATGTTAAGGCATGACATAGAGTCGAATGCTGTTGGAATATCTTCCTTAAATTTAGCTATAGCACTGTCAGATAGGCATCTAGTGTAGAAGCTTTTATCTAATTTAGTATAGTCAGGTAGAAAGAATTCAAAAGTAATTAAAGAATGATCTGATAATACCGAATTCGGCGGAAATATTATTAAATCCTCAATTTCAATACCATATGCCAGCACGAGGTCAAGGGTGTGGTTAAAACAGTGCGTCGCCTTGTGCACACTCTGACTGAAACCAATTGAATCCAGTAATGAGTTGAAAGCAGTACTAAGGCTATCATTGTCAACGTCCACATGGATATTAAAATCACCTACAATAAGTACTTTGTCTGATTTAAGGACTAAACATGATAAAAACTCTGAGAATTCAGATAAAAATTCAGAATACGGACCTGGAGCCCTGTAAATAACAACGAATATAATTGGCTGTAATGTTTTCCATTTTGGATGTTGAAGATTAAGAACAAGACTCTCAAACGAGTTATAATTTAGTTTAAGTTTAGGATTAATTAACAGGTTTGAATCAAAAATGATTAGATAATTGTATATTCATTCCATTACAATCATCTAACTATCAATTGATACAACTGCTCAAAATGATAAGTAACTGTTGCATTACTCTTAATGACTAGTTGTATGGAAACAGACAAACAATATTCCATGTTTAGATCATGAAAGTTTCAAGATAACAAGATTCATTGTCACCAGTTAGTGTGGAGCATGAACCAATTAGAATCTATGGATGTAATATTTCATCATCATTCTTTACTGTAATGTACTACTGTTTATCAGACACTGTTTCTATGGTCCCATATACTACTACTGTAATGTACTACTGTTTATCAGGCACTGTGTCTATGGTCCCATGTACCACCTTTGAGACTATTTACAGTATTGACAGTACTCCACTGTATGCAAGCAGGCCCTTGGAATTGCTTGTCCAATTCTGCCAACTCGTTACTGATAATTGCGATATATACTTTATATATCTACTGTATATACTCACCTAAAGGATTATTAGGAACACCATACTAATACTGTGTTTGACCCTATCCTATAAATATGGGCCAACATTTCTAAAGAATGCTTCCAGCACCTTGTTGAATCAATGACACAAAGAATTAAGGCAGTTCTGAAGGCGAAAGGGAACCCCCACACCATTACACCACCACCACCAGCACCAGCCTACCCAGTGGTAACAAGGCATGACGGATGCATGTTCTCATTCTGTTTACGCAAAATTCTGACTCTACCATCTGAATGTCTCAACAAAAATTGAGACTCATCAGACCAGGCAACATTTTTACAGTCTTCAATTGTCCAATTTTGGTGTGCTCATGCAAATTGTAGCCTCATGTTCCTATTTCTAGTGGAGATGAGTGGTACCTAGTGGGGTCTTCTGCTGGTGTAGCCCATCCGCCTCAAGGTTGTGCGTGTTGTGGCTTCACAAATGCTTTGCTGCAGACCTCGGTTGTAACGAGTGGTTATTTGAGTCAAAGTTGATCTTCTATCAGCTGGAATCAGTCGGCCCATTCTCCTCTGGCCTCCAGCATCAACAAGGCATTTTCGCCCCCCAGGACTGCCGCATACTGGATGTTTTTACTTTTTCAGACCATTCTTTATAAACCCTAGAAATGGTTGTGTGTGAAAATCCCAGTAACAGAGAGCAGATTGTGAAATACTCAGACCAGCCCGTCTGGCACCAACAACCATGCTAAGCTCAAAGTTGCTTAGATCACCTTTCTTTCCCATTCTGACATTCAGTTTGGTGTTCAGGAGATTGTCTAGACCTGGACCACACCCCTAAATGCATTGAAGCGGTTGCCATGTGATTGGTTGATTAGATAATTTCATTAATGTAAAATTTAACAGGTGTTCCTAATAATCCTTTAAGTGAGTATAAATACATATACATATATACTCATACCACATTGTTCGCCATGCCTGAAGGTTTTTTCCAAGATGTTTGGCTAATTGCGATGTAGATGAGAACCTGTGGCCAAATCCACAAGAAGTACAGTAATCACTTCTTTGTTTTGATTTTTACAGTACAAGCAAGTTGAGGAACCCTGCATTTGATGTTTTACAGTAATTCAATTCAATTCAATTCAATTTTATTTATAGTATCAAATCATAACAAGAGTTATCTCGAGACACTTTAGAGATAGAGTAGGTCTAGACCACACTCTATAATTTACAAAGCACCAACAATTCTAATAATTCCCTCAAGAGCAAGCAGTGCGACAGTGACAGAAAAACTCCCTCTTGGGAAGAAACCTGGGACAGACCCAGTCTCTTGGTAGGCGGTGTCTGACGATGCCGGTTGAGGTTTCTTTTCTATTTTGTAACTATTTATTTTTGCTTTGATTCAAATAACCCTATTTTGTGATCGTACTGTATTGTTTTTCATCAATACATTTCAGATTTTGCTCAATGATTCCACTGTCTGTAGTATTCTCTCTACTACTGCAGTACTTTTATAGGGATGTATTTACATGAAGTACCATAATGAAATATGTATCAACTATTTTTTACTACAATATTTAATAATTGTAAGAACGATGACACAGTGAAACTATGGGTAGCTTGTGTGTGGCTGATCTAAAGTAACGTTTCAATGGTATTTCACCAACAATTAGTTTTTCGAACCAATGATTGTGTAAGTGCAAGATTTCTTTAAAGATATGAATTCACAATGCAATGTTTTGAACATTGGACAGCCTGTGTTACAAGTGTTGACCGTTGTGAGCTTTGTGTCTAGAGTTTTGAAAAATTACGTCAAGGTTCGAAAATTTGTAGCAAAGTGATTGAAAAAAACTGTAAAAATATAACACGCAGAAACTATACTTTTAGAAAGAAAATTGTTAAATACTTAAACATTTGTATTTTGGTTCAGACAAGTTAAAGAAAAGATATAAGAATAATTATACACACACACACAGACACACACACACATATATACATTGTAATCATTGTATTTAAACAAACAGTGGAAATGGATGGAGGCTCACACAGTGGAGCAGTTAGGAGGATTGTTGTCACGGCGATCCAGATGCTTCCTGGTGGAAGTGTGTGAAGAATGGCAGGAAGTTGAATTTGGAGGAGCTCTGACTAAAGACCACTGTTGTCATAGCAGCAGCGCTGGGATGGGTAAGCCAGGGTAAGCTGACCCTGTGTGTGTGTGTGTGTGTGTGTGTGTGTGTGTTTTGTGATTAAACAGGTAAACTTGTGTGATGTCAGCAGTGTGTGTGACCACTGACTTTAGACTAGCACCACTGACTTTAGACCAGGTTTTTCCTGATCAGTGGCAGAATTGTTTTCTGAAACTGCAAAATAGCACCAGGGAACTTTTGCGCCTGAACACGCCTCCCTTCTTTTCACTGAACCGCCCCCGTGAGTGCAGGTTAATTCCCTAATTTACCAACATGAGTCTGTGGAGGGAAAAGTCCACTGTGTGTCGGGTGCAAAAATTATAAATGATACATGCGTTGGTGTACAAAGTCAATTGCACTGGGTGCAAGATAGGGCCCGAGATGTTTGTTTTTTTGTGTTTGTGTGTGTGTGTGTGTGTGTGTGTGTGTGTGTGTGTGTGTGTGTGTGTGTGTGTGTGTGTGTGTGTGTGTGTGTGTGTGTGTGTGTCAAATCTGAATCAGATTTGGTAAAAATATCAAATGGTTTCTAAATCTCAGTGGCGGCATTTCTCTGGAGGAAGCCAGCTTGCCATATCAAGACACAACACACTTCCTGTTCTGCAGGGGGGGGGGGGGCAGAGCTACTGTGGAGGAAAAACTTAACTGGGAAACAAACTGGGAGAGAGAGAGAGTGAGAGAGAGAGAGCGAGAGGGAGAGAGAGAGAGAGAGAAACTGTGAAAACACAACACAGAAGGAAGAGAGTGGCTGTGGAAGCTGAAGAAGGAAACTCAGTCAGACGGTAAGAAAATTTAAGTTTGATTTATGAACATTTAAACCTAGTTGCAGAAAGTAACTTAGTACCATTACTCCAGTACTGTACTTCAGTCCAAATGTTGAGGTACTTGTACTTTACTTTAGTCGTTTCTTTTCATGCCACTTTCTACTTCTACGCCGTTACATTTCAGAGAGAAATATTGTACTTTTTACTCCACTACATTCATCTGTTACAGCTTTAGTTACTAGTTACTTTAGTTATTCCACTACAGTCATCTGTTACAGCTTTAGTTACTAGTTACTTTAGTTACTCCACTACATTCATCTGTTACAGCTTTAGTTACTAGTTACTTTAGTTACTCCACTACAGTCATCTGTTACAGCTTTAGTTACTAGTTACTTTAGTTACTCCACTACATTCATCTGTTACAGCTTTAGTTACTAGTTACTTTAGTTACTCCACTACAGTCATCTGTTACAGCTTTAGTTACTAGTTACTTTAGTTACTCCACTACAGTCATCTGTTACAGCTTTAGTTACTAGTTACTTTAGTTACTCCGCTACATCCATCTGTTACAGCTTTAGTTACTAGTTACTTTAGTTACTCCTCTACATTCATGTTACAGCTTTAGTTACTAGTTACTTTAGTTACTCCGCTACATTCATCTGTTCCAGCTTTAGTTACTAGTTACTTTAGTTACTCCGCTACATTCATCTGTTCCAGCTTTAGTTACTAGTTACTTTAGTTACTCCGCTACATTCATCTGTTCCAGCTTTAGTTACTAGTTACTTTAGTTACTCCACTACATTCATGTTACAGCTTTAGTTACTAGTTACATGTAGTTTATAAAATCTGATGTTTGATTCTAAAGTAAACTAGCCAACAATATAACATATATAAGTCCAGCTGAGATGAGACCATTAAACACACAGCTGGTTGGATCCTTTACTCTTTCTACAATTTTTAATACATTAACTACATTCTCCTGATGAGACTTTTACTGTTACAGAGTACAGTGTGGTATTAGTACTTTTACTGCAGTAATCTAAATACTTCTTCCAGCGCACGTCAAAGTGAAGAGGCAGCTTAATTTACTTTTACTCTGTGTGTCTGTGTTTGTGTGTGTGTGTGTGTGTACGTTTGTGTCTGTGTGTGTCTGTGTGCATGTGTGCACGTTTGTGTCTGTGTCTGTGTTTATGTGTGTGTGTGTGTGTGTGTGTGTGTGTGTGTGTGTGTGTGCGTGTGTATCTGTGTGTGTATCTGTGTGTGTGTGTGTGTTTTGTGATAAAACAGGTACACTTGTGTGATGTCAGCTAGTTAAATGTGAATATTTTATAATTACTTCTCTCCTCTGTGACAGTAAACTTAAGGAAACACTGATCCACATTTTTCTGACTGACTCAACTTTGAACATGAACACAATTAAAGTGATAAAGATCCATCAGGAAGCTCCGTCCTTCAGCACGTCTCATCCTCTATAACTGATCTTTCTAATGTTCCTGTTGTAGTTTACACCCCTACAGGGACGTGCAATGACATATTAGGGGGCTGGGGCTTGCTGAAAAAAAATGAAAGACTGAATATCTTTAAGGATAGTCTTTTACTACATATGTTCAAACTTCACACACACATACACCATTGGGGAGGATGTGGGGGGGGGGGAATTATGTCTCTGTAAATGATAGTGTGGTCTAGACCTACTCAATCTGTAAAGTGTCCTGAGATAACTCCGGTTAGGATCTAACACTATAAATAAAAAAGCTGGAGTGAACTGAATCAAGCCTCAGTCACCATCATCAAACCCACCAGACTCCATGTAAATATTCAGGGGTTTCATTTATAAACGTGGCGTACGCACAAAACGGGGCTGAAAACGTATGTACGCCACATCCCACGCAAAGGTTGTGATTTATAAAAAACAAACTTGACAGGAGAATGTGCGGTCCTCCACGCAAACTCTGACCCATGCATACGCAGATTATGGAGACAAAATACGAATTGGCAACGCAGATGGTGAAGTGGTGAACTGAAGTCAGACTGCAGAAAGTAAATGGGAATAACTATAGGAGTAGAAAAAGTAAAAATATTGATGCCTCGCACATTTTTTCACTCCATATCATCCACGTAACCATGAAGATTAAATCCAGCAGTGTTATTTGCGCTTGTACTCAGTAATAACTGTTCCATAAACTGAAATCTTAAATAAAAAAATGTTCTTAATATTTAATCGGCACTGTCTCGCTGTCAAATTGTCCGCTACGGGGCAGGAGGAGGAGATGGTCCGACTGCATGGAATACAGGATAGCATCAAATACCCTTGCATTAGACAACTGCAGAACACTGTGTAAATAACTAAATATATATATCTTTAAAACTATGCATATATCATCAAATGTCAAAGTCTGAAAATACAGCCGTTCTCGCGCAATCTTTACCCTTAATGTCAGTTGTCAACAATGTCAACAGTTAACAAAACCTTCATGAAGAAAAGTGTGTTTGCCTATTTCACTTTATTTCGTCTTCAGATTGTATTGCTGTGTTGGCAAGGTGTTAACAATCACAAATTCCTGTAAACATATAAATCCTGCGGTGACCCCGTGCGTAATGCTGCATGATGGCCCTGCTGGACCTGCAGGAGGACTACGCTAAAAGAATCAGGAAGAGACTTCAGGGACCATGACGATGACTGGCTCATATGCCGATTTAAATTCCCTAATATAGGTGTAAAAGTAATATAGCTGTAATAGTAATATAGCTGTAATAGTAATATAGCTGTAATAGTGATATAGCTGTAATAGTAATATAGCTGTAATAGTAATATAGCTGTAATAGTGATATAGCTGTAATAGTAATATAGCTGTAATAGTAATATAGCTGTAATAGTAATATAGCTGTAATAGTGATATAGCTGTAATAGTGATATAGCTGTAATAGTAATATAGCTGTAATAGTGATATAGCTGTAATAGTAATATAGCTGTAATAGTGATATAGCTGTAATAGTGATATAGCTGTAATAGTAATATAGCTGAGCTCTTGGATCCATGTACTGAATTGGGTCCAGTAGAGAGGGCAACGCGCCGGAACCGTGCCATCCCGGTCCAAATACAGGTCCTCGCCACTCTGGGGGAAACCGGCTGTTTCCAGAGGGAAATGTCAGACAGCTAAGTGTTTTTTAAAATAAATATTATACTATATAATCTTCAACTTCATCACTAAGGCTTGTTTGGATATAATATATACTTCTGTTAAATCTTATTATATACGTCTGGTATATCGAAGCTGTCCCCGAGTGCCGTAATGCCTGCCGTTTTGAAAGATTTTATTAATACAGGTAGTCTTTAATTCCGGTTTCCCTACACTGTGCGACAACAGGCCGAAATTAATTGCCAGCAATTGCCGCGCGTCTGAGAGGTTTGTTTATTTATTTTTCTCCGCCAGTCGTCATGATTCGGTGTAACGAAGAACTGCCAGGGTCATTAACATACTGATCAGCATTCACGAGGTGCTTTACATTGACTATTTATGGTTAAAAATGGGCGTGTACAGGGCGGGAGAAGAGGCTGATCCACGTACGCACACTTGTAGTCAGTCTGTGATTTATAAAGGGAACATTAGTTACAGGTGTGCCTACACACGGTTTTATAAATCTGACTTTTTTTCGGCATACGCCATTTTAGACTTTTGGGCGTATGTACACTTATAGTAAGGATCCTACGCACAGTTTTATAAATGAGACCCCAGGACTTTTATCATTGTAAAACACACTTAATTCAAAGTGGTCAGAAACTAAATAAAACTATCAAAAGGCATCTTGGTTCATCTTTCCACTGTTCCAACAATCACCACTCTGGTTTGGTTGAAATAAACTCTTAGTTCACCCATTTACATGTGGAGATATGCTGGCTCTATACACGCTAAAAGTCCTGATTATTTACATGTAGTCTGGTGGAGATATGCTGGCTCTATACACGCTAAAAGTCCTGATTATTTACATGGAGTCTGGTGGAGATATGCTGGCTCTATACGCACTAAAAGTCCTGATTATTTACATGTAGTCTGGTGGAGATATGCTGGCTCTATACACGCTAAAAGTCCTGATTATTTACATGGAGTTTCGGGGCTTTTTCATGTTAAACTAAAAGGATCTTACTCTTTAACTAAAAAGGTCTCTCTGTAGGGATCCATCCCATAATGTTGTCAGACACTTAGAATAATAATCGGAGTCGGTCAGTGGCAAAACCAGAACTTTTAGTGGATGCTAACTGAAGTCTGTGTGTTGCAGCCGTAGTTACCGAAACACTTGGTTTCCAAAGACTCAAGATGAAGTCCTGGTTATGTTGGATTCTGATCCTGTTCAGAAATGTGTCGGCTGACCCGGCTCCACGCTACACCGTCCACCGCACGCCGGTCAGCTTCGATCAGGCCGCAGAGCGCTGTTCCCCCGCCGGCATACTCACCACGCTCGCCACAGAGCAGGAAGTCACGAATGTCCTGGAGGCAGTGGCCGCAGCGGCCACGGCTCCACATCTCAGAGAGTTCACCTTCTGGGTCGGGCTGAGGAAGCTGAAGGACGAGTGTGTGGTTCCCACGCTGCCGCTGAGAGGATTCAAGTGGACGAACAACGGCAGCGAGGAATCTCAGGTGAGCAGAATGTTGTTGCATGTGGAACAGACTCAAACGCAGAGCTCACAACAAAAAGTTTATTAATAAAGGGGAAAAGAAAAGGGAAGTGGGGAGGCAGACGCCAGGAACGGGGAAGCAGCTGAGGGAAGGCTAGAGGGACTGGAGGGTGGAGATATTCAGTGGAGCTGTGACCGGGGAGCTGCGGGAGAGGCACTGGGGCTGGGGACTCGGGGGGAAGCGGGGAAGCCGGAGCCGAGGAGCCGAGGGAGAGAGGCTGGGGCTGGAGAGCAGAGGGAGCGAGGAGAGGCTGGAGCAGGGTGCCGAGGGAGGGAGTCCATGTGGTGGAGCCAGCTGACTGGAGATGACGGTAGAGGATGGAGATGGTGACTGGGGAAGAGAGAGACACAACAGGTAAGTGAGCATTCAGATAACAGACAGAGAAAGAAACCGCAAGAATTTCAGAAAGTCTTCAGCTTAGTGTTTCACCAGCATGACTGGCGCAACAATCAAGCGGAGGTGGTCTGTTGAGCCGGGGTAGAAATACTGGTCTTGATTGTAGATGGGAGGCATGTGTGTGCAGTGGGAGGTGGTGATGATGGGATGGTAACCAGGTGCGCTCAATCAGCTGGCAGCAGCGGTGGGAGGGGGAGAGCAGAGTAGGCACAGAGAGAGAGAGAGAGGCAGGCTAACAGGAAAACACAGGAGAGGAGAAAACCAACCGAGAAACAAACCAGAGAATAGTCAACAACACAGAAAACTCACAGCCAGCCCACCCCAACCATCTACTCTCTACTGTTGTCTCTCTTCATACTACTCTACTGCTGTCTGTCTACATACTACTCTCTACTGTTGTCTCTCTGCATACTACTCTCTACTGTTGTCTCTCTACATACTACTCTCTACTGTTTTCTCTCTTCATACTACTCTACTGCTGTCTCTCTTCATACTACTCTCTACTGTTGTCTCTCTTCATACTACTTTACTGCTGTCTCTCTTCATACTACTCTCTACTGTTGTCTCTCTACATACTACTCTCTACTGTTGTCTCTCTACATACTACTCTCTACTGTTGTCTCTCTACATACTACTCTCTACTGCTGTCTCTCTACATACTACTCTCTACTGCTGTCTCTCTACATGCTACTCTCTACTGTTGTCTCTCTTCATACTACTCTCTACTGTTGTCTCTCTACATGTTACTCTCTACTGTTGACTCTCTACAGTACATACTACTTTCTACTGTTGTCTCTCTTCATACTACTCTCTACTGTTGTCTCTCTACATACTACTCTCTACTGCTGTCTCTCTACATACTACTCTCTACTGCTGTCTCTCTACATACTACTCTCTACTGTTGTCTCTCTACATACTACTCTCTACTGTTGTCTCTCTACATACTACTCTCTGCTGTTGTCTCTCTACATACTATTCTCTACTGCAGTCTCTCTACATACTACTCTCTACTGTTGTCTCTCTACATACTACTCTCTACTGTTGTCTCTCTTCTTACTACTCTACTGCTGTCTGTCTACATACTACTCTCTACTGTTGTCTCTCTTCATACTACTCTCTACTGTTGTCTCTCTACATACTACTCTCTACTGTTTTCTCTCTTCATACTACTCTCTACTGCTGTCTCTCTTCATACTACTCTCTACTGTTGTCTCTCTACATACTACTCTCTACTGTTGTCTCTCTACATACTACTCTCTACTGCTGTCTCTCTACATACTACTCTCTACTGCTGTCTCTCTACATGCTACTCTCTACTGTTGTCTCTCTACATACTACTCTCTAGTGCTCTCTCTACATACTACTCTCTACTGCTGTCTCTCTACATGCTACTCTCTACTGCTGTCTCTCTACATGCTACTTTCTACTGTTGTCTCTCTTCATACTACTCTCTACTGCTGTCTCTCTACATACTACTCTCTACTGCTGTCTCTCTACATACTACTTTCTACTGTTGTCTCTCTTCATACTACTCTCTACTGCTGTCTCTCTACATACTACTCTCTACTGCTGTCTCTCTACATACTACTCTCTACTGCTGTCTCTCTACATACTACTCTCTAATGTTGTCTCTCTTCATACTACTCTCTACTGTTGTCTCTCTACATGCTACTCTCTACTGTTGTCTCTCTACATACTACTTTCTACTGTTGTCTCTCTTCATATTACTCTCCACTGCTGTCTCTCTACATACTACTCTCTACTGCTGTCTCTCTACATACTACTCTCTAATGTTGTCTCTCTTCATATTACTCTCCACTGCTGTCTCTCTACATACTACTCTCTACTGTTGTCTCTCTACATACTACTCTCTAATGTTGTCTCTCTTCATACTACTCTCTACTGTTGTCTTTCTACATACTACTCTCTTCATACTACTCTCTACTGTTGTCTCTCTACATACTACTTTCTACTGTTGTCTCTCTACATACTACTCTCTTCATATTACTCTCTACTGTTGTCTCTCTACATACTACTCTCTACTGTTGTCTTTCTACATACTACTCTCTTCATACTACTCTCTACTGTTGTCTCTCTACATACTGCCACTGACCAAGTGTCAGTATTTTACGAGTTGGAATTGAGAAGGTGTTGATCTTATAAGTATAAGTACTGCGGTAAAGGATCTGAATACTTCTTCCACCATTGCAGGTGAGCCGCTGGGCCAAGGAACCCGAGCACACCTGCACGTCGGCTCGCTGCGCGGTGCTGAAGGGCGAGCTGGACGGGTTGAATGTGACACGCTGGGGTCTGATCCCCGTCTCATGCAGGACTGATAACAACTACATCTGTAAACTCACATATGCCGAAGACAAGTCTAATCAGCAGAAACCTGATCCTGAACCAGAACCCACTTCACCTGAAGCACATGAACCTGAAACACAACATACTAAAGCACAACCTGGTCCTGGTTCTCAGCGAGAACCGGCTACAACAGAACCATCTAAACCTGCTAAAGACACAACACAACAACCTGACATGAAGCCTAAAACTACACCTGTGCTGCAGGGTTCTGGTTCTGATCCGGTGGTGCGGTCGGACTCCTGTCAGCCCCTCCACATCCCCCGCGCCCGCTCCATCAGTCGGGACCTGGCAAACAGCAGCAAGATCCTGGTGGAGTGCTGGTCGTTGTCTGCACCGCTGGAGCTGCGTTGCTCGGGCTGGCCGGCAGTGTGGCGGCTGCCGGACGACTCGCCAGCCAACTTCACCGACATCTGTGCGTCATGTGACGCCGGCTTCCAGAAAGACGCTTCAGGAAACTGCGTGGACGTGGACGAGTGCAGCGTTGGCGGCAGCAGCGGTCCGTGCAGACACAGCTGCCAGAACACGGCGGGCTCCTACAGCTGCTTCTGCTCCGACCAGAGCGGGAATCAACTCAGCGAGGACTCGCCAGAGTGCGCCGAAGCGGCCACAAGCGGCGTCCTCGTGGTGGCGTTGGCTGCCGTGGCGACGCTGGTGCTGCTAGTGGTGGTCGTCCTGGTGACGGTGAAGTGTTGCCTAATGAGGCAGTCGAAGAAACGTGCCATGAAGAAGGCAGAGAAGATGGCAATGGAGAGCAAGGATTCATTTGAAACAGCCAATGAGAAAGCGGCAACATGAGGGAGTTGTGAGAGTGACATCATCATGTGTCTCCAAAATACAGAGCGGTGAAGACCGCTTGTGGCTAGAAGGGATACAGCTACGGCCGGAAGTTATGCTAAATTACTCCAAATTACTCTAAATCTCACAAAATCTAGGCTAATTTTGGAGCCATAGTGGAACTTTGTTTGTGTTTTGTTTATATACCACGTTCACCGTGTCAGCATGGTGTGTTAATATGTTGTTTGATTTGTTTAAAAGAAGATGAATGGAACTAAATGAGAAATGAAATGGACTGTATGACCTGTATACAGTGAGCAGGCCGTATTGGTATGAATGGGTCACCGCACTGAAAGATATTTAATGTACGGACATGAATTTATTGGCAGCTCCTCATTGGCCTAATATAGGAGTTGTTAAAAGACTCTACAGCTAATATAACAACATCATTCTAATACTTTCAACCAGGAAACATGTGCTCGTTCCTCTGGAGTGTTTTAACCCAAACCACCATCTCTTTCCTAAACTTAACTATTTGTTTTGGTGCCTAAACTTACCGTAGATGTATCCCCTTGAAGTCCCGCCCCTTTCTGTGTCCACCCTGGTACTTTATTTCAGTAAAAATGGTAGTGAACGGGGAGAGGCAGATGATGTTAGGTCCTGTCTTGAATTGAGCCATGTATTACACACATGATGTTTGTTGCTTTTCCCAAAGTTTTTCTACTTTTTTCTGATTTTTTAATCCCTTTAACTGACATTTTTGATGTTTTTTCTGATTTTTTTGTCTTTTGACTTTTTTAGCTAGCCAGCTAAACGTAGGTCATGAAGGTGAAGTATATTGTGTAATTCTAAGATCAGAGCTTTAGGATCTAACCCTTTTAACATAATTCTTTTGAACGTCATTCTATTGTGCATTTTAACATAACTTTGGACCATCTTGGTCGGGAAAACACTGAATTATGTAACTATAAAGACAACAATTCTGATGAAAGTTCCTTTAATGCTGAGCCACAGGTGAGGTGGTATTACAACTGAAATGGAATTATGCTAATACTGAATGAATTGGGCTCTTAGGGCTCTACAATGCCAAGACTAATAGGTAGCTACCACAGTGTGCAAAAACAGGGAAAAGTTGATAATATATAATAAATAATAATAAATAGATAAATAAATAAATAATATATTTTGTTGTGCTGCAGCTGCTCTTTTCACCCTGTGTGTTGAGCTCTCTGTTTTAGCTACCAAGTGAGGCATCTCACTTCTGTTACATCTTTGTTGGGAGTCGCACATGCTCAGTAGCTAGGTAACGTACTAGCCAAACAGAAGTAAAATATGAGGGTGTTCCCTGACAGTACCTAGGTAAGGACTACTAGCCAGTCAGAAGCAGAGTATGAGGGCGTGCCCTGACAGTACCTAGGTAAGGACTACTAGCCAGTCAGAAGCAGAGTATGAGGGCGTGCCCTGACAGTAGCTAGATAAGGACTACTACCAAGTCAGAAGCAGAGTATGAGGGCGTGCCCTGACAGTACCTAGGTAAGGACTACTAGCCAGTCAGAAGCAGAGTATGAGGGCGTGCCCTGACAGTACCTAGGTAAGGACTACTAGCCAGTCAGAAGCAGAGTATGAGGGCGTGCCCTGACAGTAGCTAGGTAAGGACTACTAGCCAGTCAGAAGCAGAGTATGAGGGCGTGCCCTGACAGTACCTAGGTAAGGACTACTAGCCAGTCAGAAGAAGAGTATGAGGGCCCTGACAGTACCTAGGTAAGGACTACTAGCCAGTAAGAAGCAGAGTATGAGGGCGTGCCCTGACAGTACCTAGGTAAGGACTACTAGCCAGTCAGAAGCAGAGTGGCGGGCTACGCTAGCAGCTAGGCAAGCATTACAACGTGTGTTACAAAGTGACCGACGTTTGTCTCTGAAGTAAAGGCTGGACTACAATAGAGCTGTTTGGAGCAGTTTGTGAACAGTGTTTTCTGTTCAAGATGGTAAGTCCCTTTGGGGGGGACTTTGGGCTTTTTCACTTTGTAAACCTGTAAAGTGCACAAAAACGATATATAACACTATAAAGGAAAGGGGAAATGCCTAAAAGCATAGGAGCATTTTAAACAGCTTTGCAGACTTTGAAGGCATGTTACGACCACTTCCCTTAATGTGGCTGTTGTTGTTTGATACCAGAATCTCCGCTCAAAAACTGATTTCGTGGTAGCTCGTCAAACAAAGACTTTTAGTTTTAAAAATAATTATTTTATAGGGTGCCGGGATTAAGTTAAGGGCTGAAATCTCCCCTGATAAAAATATTATTGTCTCTCCTTGTTCACTAACGGACATATTTTTACTAAAATAAAGTCCCGTTGTGGAAACAGGAAGGGGCGGGGCTTCTCCTCTCTGTGACTCAAACTTTCGATGAAGTTTACAGGAAGTTACCCAGACACAGGTGAAGTATTTTTTTGTGATTCAAAGAAATTAATTCTTGAAGATTGAATATGAGAAAAACGAAAATAAACCTCTGAATTTGAAACAAAAGTAAATATTTTATTATTTTAAGAGTTAAATGTAATGAATATATGAATAGGTTTTAAAAGCATAAAATAAGTAGTTGTAATAAAATTGATCCTAAAATGTTGCTGTTTAAATCTGTATTTCTGTGTTTAATCTGTCAGTAAATTAAACCAATTTATTAAACCAAGAAAATGTTTTACTTTTTGATCAACAAAGAGTTTTAGTGTTTTGAATAATTAAAATTTCACATATTTTATTTTGAACAGGGTATCATTTATCTGTTGTTATATTACATCATAATCATGATCTGTTCTCTTCCAGTAAATGACTCATCCTGCACTCAAGGTTTTCTTAATTTATGTCCACACACACGCACACACACAGACACACTCATACAGACACACAGACGCACACATATACATTGTAATCATTGTATTTACAGTTTTTTACAATCATTTTGCTACTAATTTCAGAACCTTAGCCAAATATCTTGGAAAAAACCTTTGGTCATGGCGAACAATGTGGTACGAGTGTATATATATGTATATGTATATATACAGCATATATATAAAGTATATATCTCAATCATCAGTAACGAGTTGGCAGAATTGGACCAGCAATTCCAAGGGCCTGCATGCATACAGTGGAGTACTGTCAATACTGTAAATAGTCTCAAAGTTGGTACATGGGACCATAGAAACAGTGTCTGATAAACAGTAGTACATTACAGTAAAAGTAGTACATGGGACCATAGAAACAGTGTCTGATAAACAGTAGTACATTACAGTTAAGAATAATGATTACAGTTTTTTACAATCACTTTGCTACTAATTTCAGAACCTTGATGTGATTTTTCAAAACTCTAGACTCAAAAACTCAAAACAGTCATCGCTTGTAACACAGGCTGTCCAATGTTCAAAACATTGGATTGTGCATTCATATCTCTAAAGAAGTATTGCACTTGCACAATCACTGGTTCAAAAAACAAATATATTGGGAAATACCATTGAAACGTTACTTTAGATCACCCACACACAAGCTACCCATAGTTTCACTGGGTCATCGTTCGTACAATCATTAAATATTGTAGTACAAAATAGGTGATACATGTTTCATTATGGTACTACAAGTAAATACATCCCTGTAAAAGTACTGCAGTAGTAGAGAGAATACTACAGACCAATGTGGTATATATATATATATATATATATATATATATATATATATATATATATATATATATATATATATATATTTATCCAGGTAAGTCGATTGAGAACAAATTCTCATTTGCAACGAGAACACACACATATATACACATATATATATATATATACATACATATATATATATATACATACATATATATATACATACATATATATATATATACATACATATATACATACATATATACATATATAAATATACATGTATATATACATACATATATATATGCATATATATATATACATACATATATATATACATACATACATGTATATATATATACATACATATATATATATATATATATATATATATATATATATACATACATATATATATATACATACATTTATATATATATACATACATGTATATATATATATGTACATACATGTATATATATATGTACATACATGTATATATATATATACATACATATATATACATACATATATATACATATATACATACATACATATATATATATATACATATATATATATATATATATATATATATATATATATCATACCTAGAGATTGGCATGTTTTGATTTCAGTTAGTCTAATAGATGGTTTCATTTGCATATAGAGATGATTTTATGGAAAGTACCCCATGCCAATCTGTAGGTATGGTGAAGGGTATGTGATGATGTTGGGGTATGGTGAAGGGTATGTGATGATGTGGGGGTATGGTGAAGGGTATGTGATGATGTGGGGGTATGGTGAAGGGTATGTGATGATAGGGGGGTATGGTGAAGGCAAGGCAAGGTAAGGCAGCTTTATTTGTATAGCACATTTCAGCAACAAGGCAATTCAAAGTGCTTTACATGAAACATGAAACATTAAAAACAGTTAGAAAACAATTAAAAACAATTTAAGATCATTAAAAGACAAGAATAAAATGTACAGTGCAGTATAAGAATTTTAAAGAAAGAGCAGTTAAAAATAAGTTATTTAAAGAAAGGCAACATTAAAAAGATATGTCTTCAGCCTGGATTTAAAAGAACAGAGTTGCAGCGGACCTGCAGTTTTCTGGGAGTTTGTTCCAGATATGTGGAGCATAAAAACTGAACGCTGCTTCCCCCTGTTTAGTTCTGACTCTGGGAACAACAAGTAGACCTGTTCCAGACGACCTGAGAGGTCTGGGTGGGTCATAATGTAGTAGCAGATCAGAAATGTATTTTGGCCCTAAACCATTTAGTGATTTGTAAAGTGATTTGTTTTTTCTTCATTTAATTTAAGAAAGTTATGGCACATCCAGTCGTTAATTTGTTCAATGCACATATTCAGTTGTTGTATTGGGCTATAATTCCCTGGCGATAAGGTTATGTAAATTTGTGTGTTATCCGCATAACTATGGTAACTTATTTTGTTGTTTTCCATAATCTGAGCCAGTGGAAGCATGTAGATGTTGAACAGAAGAGGCCCCAGAACTGAGCCTTGGGGAACTCCGCACGTCATATTTGTATGCTCAGATGTATAATTAGCTATAGACACAAAGTAGTCCCTATTCTTTAAATAGGATTCAAACCACTTTAGTACTGAGCCAGAAAGACCAACCCAGTTTTCCAATCGGTCAAGTAATATGTTGTGGTCGACTGTATCAAATGCAGCACTGAGATCAAGTAATACTAAGACTGCGACCTGACTGGAAGGCATCAAAACTATTGTTGAGTGATAAGAAAAGGTTGAGTTGTTGAAAAAACCTTTTTTCTATGATTTAGCTTAAAAATGGAAGGTTTGATATCGGCTATAGTTGCTCATTAGTGACGTGTCTAGATTGTTCTTTTTTAGGAGTGGCTTGATGACTACAGTTTTTAGGGCCTGTGGGAAGATACCTGAGAGCAGGGATGTATTTACAATATTTAGAAGATCAGAAGCCAAACAATTTTAAACACTTTTGAAAACACCCGTTGGTAGAATATCAAGGCAACAGGAGGAGGTTTTCAGATGTTGTATAATGTCTTCCAGGTTGTTATGGCTGATCGCATGAAATTGTGTCATATTTGATTTTGTTTTGTGTGAACACTGTGACAACACATATCCTGTACTTGATATGGAAGCACTGACTGTTTGTCTAATTTTCTGAATTTTGTCTGTGAAGAAGGAGGCAAAGTCATTGCAAGCCTTGGTAGACAACATTTCAGATGCTACTGGTACTGGAGGGTTGGTTAATCTATCGACAGTAGCAAAAAGCACGTGAATTATTATTGTTTCTGGCGATAATGTCAGAGAAAAAGGACCGCCTTGCATTCCTTAGTTCCAAATTATAAATGTGAAGTCTCTCTTTATAGATGTTATAGTGGACCTGGAGATTAGATTTTCACCAATTACGTTCAGCTTTTCGACACTCTTTTTTCTGTTCTCACCACTATAAAATTTCTCCATGGAGATCTTTTCTTAAAAGAGACAGCTTTGACCCTAGTGGGAGCAATAGCATCAATAACATTCGTAATTTTACAGTTGAACTTATCTACAAGCTCAGTGACTGAGACCCCTGAGAGGGTGGGCTTAGAGGAGAAAAGCTGAATGAATGATTCACTGGTGTTTTCAGTGATATACCGTTTTCTGATTAACTTTGTTTGAACACTTTTGGGCACCGAGATAGTGCCGTTAAAGAAAATACAGGAATGATCAGAGAGAGCAACATCAGTCACCACAACCTTGGAAATGTTCAGACCCTTGGAGATAATCAAGTCCAGAGTGTGCACCTTATTGTGTGTGGGCTGTGTCACACGCTGAGTCAGTCCATAGCTCTCAAAAACACAACATATTTCTTTGGTTCCTCGGTCCTGCGGGTTATCAACATGAATGTTAAAATCACCAGCAATAATTACACGGTCAAAGTTAATACAGATTACAGACAGCAGTTCATTAAAATTGTCAAAGAAGTTTGCACAGTATTTAGGTGGCCTGTAGATATTTATAAGTATAGCTTGAGGGGAGGATCTTAGCTGAAGAGCCTCATATTCAAAAGAAGCAAAATTTCCATAAGATAATTGCGTACATTGGAATGAGTCATTAAACAAAATGGCGACTCCACCTCCTTTCTTATTCACTCTATTCTCACTCATACAACTGAAGTTAGGGGGGGCTGACTCAATGAGAACAGCAGCACTGTTATTATGGTCCAACCAGGTTTCAGTTAAAAACATAAAATTAAGATTGTGCTTAATAATAAAATCATTGATTAAAAATGATTTTCCTACCAAGGACCTGACATTTAGTAGGGCTGTTAGTGTGTTTTCATTTTTTGTGACTGACTGTGGCTGACGAGGAATGGATGCTAAGTTTGCAAAGTTTGCCGTTAAGTGCTTATTCGTTATTCTTTTTCTATTACCAATCACAACATAAATTGTGGAAGAATCTGATACGCAGGGCCCAGGCTTGTCTTGGAAAGAGTCATGAGTGCTACTAGGCATGCAGCCTGGACCCGGTGAAGGGTATGTGATGATGTGGGGGGTATGGTGAAGGGTATGTGATGATGGGGGGTATGGTGAAGGGTATGTGATGATGTGGGGGTATGGTGAAGGGTATGTGATGATGGGGGGGTATGGTGAAGGGTATGTGATGATGTGGGGGTATGGTGAAGGGTATGTGATGATGGGGGGGTATGGTGAAGGGTATGTGATGATGGGGGGTATGGTGAAGGGTATGTGATGATGTGGGGGTATGGTGAAGGGTATGTGATGATGGGGGGGTATGGTGAAGGGTATGTGATGATGTGGGGGTATGGTGAAGGGTATGTGATGATGGGGGGTATGGTGAAGGGTATGTGATGATGTGGGGGTATGGTGAAGGGTATGTGATGATGGGGGGTATGGTGAAGGGTATGTGATGATGGGGGGTATGGTGAAGGGTATGTGATGATGGGGGGGTATGGTGAAGGGTATGTGATGATGTTGGGGGCTATTTTAATGCCAAAGGCCAAGGGAACTTTATCAGGATGCATAGTATCCTGGATCCATAAAATAACTGGCCTTTAAAAATAAAAAATCTGCTGGCCTTTATGGGAATTTAACATGGGGTGTACTTATTTATGCCCCCTGTATTTTAAGGAAGAACATTTATTTATTTACGATACATTATTCATTCACAAAGAAAATTGGTGTCCTTAAAGATTGGATTTTTCCTCATTTTTTTTAATTAAGGCATTAAGATCAATTTGCAAAAGATCATTTTTTTATTCCTCTTTTTAGTTAACTTTAGCATGGGTGTCCTAATTTTTTCACAACTTTAAATTAATA
>NC_041350.1:477500-537500 GCF_004354835.1 Perca flavescens
GTAACGTTATCGGCGGGTTTACTGGATGAACTACATTTCCCATAATGCATGTTTGCCCGGGACATTGACGGTGGAGGAAAGTCCATGAGTTTTCGCTGTTCGCCGGCAATGCAAGTGCGTACTGTGAGTATACTTATTTCAATAAGTGTCTGCCTTACACAGTAAATATTTTACGTTATCGAGCTGTGTGTACGTGTGTGCTAGCGTGAAACGAACAATGCTAAACAACATAATGTGAGTGTGTTATCATGATGCTAACCAGGCCTGTGTTTGTATTTCTCCCTAGGCTCAAGTGTGTGGTTGTGAGATCATCTCGAAATCCTTTTAACAGTTCAGGTAGGATGTATTATGAAATAGTGTTACTAATAATTGGTTTTATTTTATGTGTTTCCACAGTCATTCTTTTGCTATTTCTCTAAATGTTTTTATCTCAACTGTGGGGTCAACAGTTGATCACTTGAACCCTTTATTAATACTTTGTTAAATACAAAGAACAACAACAGAAATAGCAGATCTATAAGCACACAACTTTGATGCTTTGCTTGTTAATAACTAACTTGCTTATCTTTTAACATTTTCATTTTTACTATAATTAGTGTACAATGAATGTTTTTGATAGATTTGGAAACTTTTTATCTATATATTCACATTATTATTTTAAAAATGTTTTTGAACATTAACAAATCATCTTTGTGCGCATATTGTGTACAGATATCGGACTACAAAGAGTGCTACAAAGAGCCAGCTTTTCACCATCAGACAGGTGTTGATAGGTGAGTTTTGTAAATTGTGTACTAATTAAATCAATTTTTGAATAGCCAAAAGTGCAAAACAGGGCTGAAATGGTTTAGACTTTAATCGAAAATATTTAAATTGCAGGCTGAAGTTGGCCCAATGGAGTGGAAGTGCAAGTTGTGTTCTGCAACTTCAAATACCCGGGGACAATTATTTTGGCACTATACTGTACTGCATAGCCAATATTCAAGAGTGTCCCCCCTGCCATGTCTCTATGACAGTTGCATTTGTACTTTTCCATCATTCGAAGCGATGAAAGCTCATCTGTCAAGATGTCATAATGATTCATGTAGAGTAGATGCAACTGAAGGAGCATGTGGTTTTTTTACATGTCTTTTGTGTAACTTCAAGCAGCCCTTTTCTGAGGAAATTCTATTGGGTCATTTGAGAAGTCATTTACGAAGTCATGAGATGGTAGCATGCCCATTCAAGAATTGTAATTACAGAACAAATAGCTACTCAGCGTTTAATGCACACAAAAGTAGAAAACATGGTGGTGATTCAGACTTTGGTGAATGTGTTGTATTGGCAGACAATGATAGTGCCCCAGTTGTAGTTGCAGCAGAAAGTCTTGGGGAACACGCTGAAACTCACAGTGCAGGGTCTGCGGACACATTTGATCTTGATGAGGTGAACGGTCAGTGTGACACAGACACTTTAAGAGCCCAGTTGAAGCATAACTTGGCATCATTATTCCTAAAGATGCAATCTATTCTTCATGTATCTGACATGGCATCTCAGGAGATAGTGGAACATTTGACTCAGATATTTTCCTTGTCCCAACCGATACTCAAACAAGATATTAGACAGGTCTTACAGAGTCATGACATCACTGTCAGTGAAACACTTCTAAATGATGTTGTCAGTACTGTTATGGACAGTAATATTATTGTCAGTGCCACAGCTAAGGGGAAGCAGTTATCCTCAACCAAGAGAAGGCTACAGCCAGGACACACAGCAGTGCATGTTCCCATTCTGGAGATGATACAAAAAATCTTCAATCATACAGATATTCTGGACAAAATTAAAGAAACAAAAGTGGCACAAAACAGTCATTATGTAAGCCACCAAGATGGCTTGTACTTCAAAGAGAACACATTCTTGTCTTCAGATGAGTTAACGATAACACTCATTTTGTACATTGATGATTTGGAAATAGCCAATCCACTTGGCACATCACGGAAAATACACAAAATCTGTTCAGTATACTGGACTCTTGCTGATCTTGCCAGTAAATACCGATCAGCCCTGCATGTAATTCAGCTTGCAGCTTTATGTAAAGTGGCTGACATACAGACATTTGGCTATGAAAAAGCAGAATATTTTTGCAGATTCTGCACAGCGACACAAGCTAAACTTCAGACTCATGAAGTTGCAAGTGGCGAGTTCAGTCTTAGGACAAAAGACGGCCATAATAGTGATGTGCATGCTGTAATGCATGGGGGTAGTCAGAGTCAGAATGGTGTTCAGGCAGATTGTGTCCTGAGCCAGCATCTAGAGCATTTTCATACGGTCACTGGCTTTCCACCTGATGCCCTCCACGATCTTTTTGAGGGCATTGTGCCCGTAGAGCTCGCCCTGTGTATCGGAGAGATGATCCGTTGCAAATACTTCACCCTTGAATATTTGAACGAGAGAATTCTATTGTTTCCATACCAGCACACAGACAAGCTTGACAAACCTCATAAAATACCACAGACCTTCGCTGTAAAGAAAAGCATTGGTGGTAACGGCCATGAAAATGCCACATTGCTTAGACTGCTCCCTTTGATTATTGGGACTTCAGTTCCTGAAGAGGATGGAGCATGGACTGTGCTAATGGACTTAAAAGAGGTAGTAGAGTTATCGCTGTGCACAGAATTTACAGAGGAGTCCATCCAGTATTTACAGTCCAAGATACAGGATCATAGAGAGATGCTGAAAGAAGCCTTTCCAGATTTCAAACTCCGTCCTAAGCATCACTACATTGAGCACTATCCTGACCTTGTACGCCGTTTTGGGCCCCTTGTACACTTGTGGACAATGAGGTTTGAGGGTAAACACCGTTTTTTCAAGAGAGTTGTACACGACACACAAAACTTTAAAAATGTGTTAAAAACACTTGCAGACAGGCATCAATACATGGTAGCATACCATCTCAGTGCCTCCGGATTCTTCAAACCTCACCAGCAGACATCAAATGTCTCTTCTGTACTGGTATCAATGCTTCCAAATGTTGCCAAGACATACATTGAACAAATAACAGCAAGCAATGTTATTTACAGCACATCAAAGGTCTGCATTGATGGAACTGATTATGATGTAGGAATGTTTTTGTCCGTGGGACAAGAGGGAGGACTGCCTAATTACTGTAGAATTGAACAGGTTCTCCTGGTTAACAGTAGTGTTGTCTTTCTTTGCCAAGAGCACACATCACACTACATTGAACACCTGAGATCTTACGAACTTTTCCCAAACAATCTGGCTGTTCACACCCCATCAGAGCTAAATGACAAAACACCTCTCTGCGCTTACAACATAGATGGAAGATTGCTCTTGACACCCAAACGTTTCATATTATTACACTGAAGATTTGTTGAACCAGGTAAACAGATAACTGCAACATTCTCTTGGAGCTGTGCGGACCAGTGGGTACATGAATAAACTGCCCCACTACAGCAGCTGGCTTTCCATACATCCCATCGTTCAAGTGGTGTCCCAGTGTTTTTGTGGACCAGTGGGTATGTGGACATGGATATGTTGTGTGTGTCACCTTCGCTCTGCATGAAAATTAACATGTTTTTGTCTTTTTAGGAATCAAAAGATGGCTGCTGCCCAGAAGCATGTACTGCGTGTGTATGTTGCACGAGACACCGCCCTGAAACTTACTCTACTTGAGCGACCAAAGTCAGTAGAGGAGCTGAAAGAAATAATGCAAGAGAGGTTCAAGCCGAGACTGGATGGGGACTTTAGCCTGCACTATGAGGATCCGGACTTTGATGGTGATCTTTGTCTTCTTGTGGACATTCAGGAGTTACCAGAGAAGGGCACATTGAGAGTCGTCAGACCTGAAGGTGACACCTCATCTACTGCATCTACTGCATCTTCTGACACAGACATTCTCCCACATGTACCTGCGTTACAGCGCCAGAAGAGTTGGCCTGATCACTTTGTTGTTCCTGGTTTTGGTTATGAAATGGAGCATATACTAGAAGAAGGAAATCGCGTTTATGAAGAATCAGGAAAATTGCTGAAGTTAAAGAGGTCACAGAAGAGTCCATCCATCCATCCATCTTCGTCCGCTTATCCGGTGTCGGGTCGCGGGGGGAGCAGCTCCAGCAGGGGACCCCAAACTTCCCTTTCCCGAGCAACATTAACCAGCTCCGACTGGGGGATCCTGAGGCGTTCCCAGGCCAGGTTGGAGATATAATCCCTCCACCTAGTCCTGGGTCTTCCCGAGGCCTCCTCCCAGCTGGACGTGCCTGGAACACCTCCCTAGGGAGGGCGCCCAGGGGCATCCTTACCAGATGCCCGAACCACCTCAACTGGCTCCTTTCGACGCAAAGGAGCAGCGGCTCTACTCCGAGCTCCTCACGGATGACTGAGCTTCTCACCCTATCTCTAAGGGAGACGCCAGCCACCCTCCTGAGGAAACCCATTTCGCCGCTTGTACCCTGGATCTCGTTCTTTTCGGTCATGACCCAGCCTTCATGACCATAGGTGAGGGTAGGAACGAAAACTGACCGGTAGATCGAGAGCTTTGCCTTCTGGCTCAGCTCTCTTTTCGGTCACAACGGTGCGATAGATTGAATGCAATACCGCACCCGCTGCGCCCGATTCTCCGACCAATCTCCCGCTCCATTGTCCCCTCACTCGCGAACAAAACCCCAAGGTACTTGAACTCCTTCACTTGGGGTAAGGACTCATTCCCTACCTGGAGAAGGCATTCCATCGGTTTCCTGCTGAGAACCATGGCCTCCGATTTAGAGGTGCTGATCCTCATCCCAACCGCTTCACACTCGGTTGCGAACCGATCCAGTGAGTGCTGAAGGTCGCAGGCCGATGATGCCATCAGGACCACATCATCTGCAAAGAGCAGCGATGAGATCCCCAGCCCACCAAACTGCAACCCCTCCCCCCACCCCGACTACGCCTCGATATCCTGTCCATAAATATTACAAACAGGATTGGTGACAAAGCGCAGCCCTGGCGGAGGCCAACCTCACCTGAAACGAGTCCGACTTACTACCGAGAACCCGGACACAGCTCTCACTTTGGTCATACAGAGATTGGATGGCCCTGAGTAGAGACCCCTCACCCCATACTCCCGCAGCACCTCCCACAGTATCTCCCGGGGACCCGGTCATACGCCTTCTCCAAATCCACAAAACACATGTAGACCGGTTGGGCATACTCCCAGGCTCCCTCCAGGATCCTTGCGAGAGTGAAGAGCTGGTCCGTTGTTCCACGACCAGGACGGAACCGCATTGTTCCTCCTCAACCCGAGGTTCGACTATCGGCCGAACCCTCCTTTCCAGCACCTTGGAGTAGACTTTACCAGGGAGGCTGAGAAGTGTGATACCCCTATAATTGGCACACACCCTCTGGTCCCCTTTTAAAAAGAGGAACCACCACCCCAGTCTGCCACTCCTTTGGCACCGTCCCAGACTTCCACGCAATGTTGAAGAGGCGTGTCAACCAGGACAACCCCTCCACACCCAGAGCCTTGAGCATTTCTGGACGGATCTCATCAATCCCGGGCTTTGCCACTGTGTAGTTGTTTGACTACATCAGTGACTTCCGCCTGGGAAATCGACGACAATCCCCCGTTATCCTCCAGCTCTGCCTCTAACATAGAGGGCGATTAGTCGGATTCAGGAGTTCCTCAAAGTGCTCCCTCCACCGCCCCTATTACCTCCTCAGTGGAGGTCAACAGTGTCCCATCCTTACTGTACACAGCTTGGATGGTTCCCCCTTCCCCCTCCTGAGGTGGCGAACAGTTTTCCAGAAACACTTTGGTGCCGACCGAAAGTCCTTCTCCATGTCTTCTCCAAACTTCTCCCACACCCGCTGCTTTGCCTCTTTCACGGCAGAGGCTGCAGCCCTTCGGGCCCTTCGGTACCCTGCACTGCCTCCGGAGTCCTCCGAGATAACATATCCCGGAAGGACTCCTTCTTCAGTCGGACGGCTTCCCTGACCACTGGTGTCCACCACGGTGTTCGTGGGTTACCGCCCCTTGAGGCACCTAAGATCCTAAGACCACAGCTCCTCGCCGCAGCTTCAGCAATGGAAACTTTGAACATTGTCCACTCGGGTTCAATGCCCCCAGCCTCCACAGGGATGCACGAAAAGCTCCGCCCGGAGGTGTGAGTTGAAAGTCTGTCGGACAGGGGCCTCTCCAGACGTTCCCAATTTACCCGCACTACACGTTTGGGCTTACCAGGTCTGTCCAGAGTCTTCCCCACCCCTGACCCAACTCACCACCAGATGGTGATCGGTTGACAGCTCTGCCCCTCTCTTCACCCGAGTGTCCAAAACATACGGCCTCAGATCAGATGAAACGATTATGAAATCGATCATTGACCTTGGCCTAGGGTGCTCTGGTACCAGGTACACTTATGAGCATCCCTATGTTCGAACATGGTGTTCGTTATAGACAATCCATGACTAGCACAGAAGTCCAACAACAAACAACCACTCTGGTTTAGATCAGGGAGGCCGTTCCTCCCAATCACGCCTCTCCAGGTGTCTCCATCATTGCCCGTGTGCGTTGAAGTCCCCCAGCAGAACAATGGAGTCCCCCACTGGAGCCCCATGCAGGACTCCAGTCAAGGTCTCCAAGAAGGCCGAATACTCCGAACTCCTGTTTGGTGCATATGCACAAACAACAGTCAGAGTTTTCCCCCACAACCCGCAGGCGTAGGGAGGCGACCCTCTCGCCCACCGGGTAAACTCCAACACAGCGGCGCTCAGCCGGGGCTTGTGAGTATCCCCACACCCGCCCGGCGCCTCACACCCTGGGCAACTCCGGAGAAGAAAAGAGTCCAACCCCTATCCAGGAGTATGGTTCCAGAACCGAGACTGTGCGAGAGGTAAGCCCCACCAGATCTAACCGGTAGCGCCCACCTCCCGCACCAGTTCCGGCTCTTTCCCCACAGAGAGGTGACGTTCCACGTCCCCAGAGCCAGCGTCTGCCGCCCGGGTCTGGTCCGCCGAGGCCCCTGACCTTCACTGCCACCCATGTGGCATCGCACCCGACCCCAACGGTTCCTCCCACAGGTGGTGGGCCCATGGGCTGGAGAGATGGGAGCCACGTAGCTTGTTCGGGCTGTGCCCGGCCGGGCTCCGTGGCAAACCCGCCACCAGGCGCCGGCCGACGAGCCCGCCGCCTGGGCCTGGCTCCAGACGGGGCCCCGGCTTCCTCCGGGCAGGGTCACTCCATCTCTACCTTGCTTCTTCATTGGGGTTTTTGAACCATTCTTTGTCTGGCCCCTCACCTGAGACCACTTTGCCTTGGGAGACCCTACCAGGAGCACAAAGCTCCAGACAACACAGCCCTCAGGTTCACAGAGACACACAAACCTCTCCACCACGATAAGGTGATGGTTCACGGAGAAGGTCACAGAAGAGTGAAATCCTTAAAAAAATGGCAGAAACGATCTACAGTTTTAAACCATACCCACATGAAAAGGAATTGGCAATGGCTGCTCAAGCTTTGATTACAGCTCATCCATGTCTCAGAATGACGGCTGGTGAAGACGGGGAGTTGGGATGGAAACGTCACATAGGGTACAAGGTTGCGTCTTACCGTAACAATCTGGCCAAAGCTGGGGTTGCAGAAGTAGCCATCAACACAGGGAGGCGGAGCCGAAACAACCCTGACAATGATCACCCCCATCAAAACATAAAGAAAGCTTGAAAAGCTGAGGTCAACTACATCATCAACCTACCGAAGGATCAAACCCCAGCCACTCTGGAAACAATGAGAGAAGAAATCATACATGAAGTCGAAAAGACTGAGAGAAACCAATTAGTCATAGGCAAGCTCATGAACACAACCTATGCCCTTCGTCGCCAAGAAATCGTTGGAGCTCTTGTAGCTCCACGGGTGAGAGACGTCGTGGACAGATGGCCAGCCCTACTTATGGAGTCACAGGTAAAATAAACTTATTTTACTGTTCTCCCTGTTGAGAGCAATTAATCAACATGACTCTTTAGCATGCCCACTTTGAACATGATTGACTTTTCTATATTTAAATGACTATTTAAATTTTCAAAAGATTCACCAAAAAGCAAATGGCAGATGTAAAAGTTGACACATCATGCTGTGACATATTTTTGCCATTCACAGTAAACAAAGTATACAGAGGTTTATTTTAATTTCCTTTTAGATAACATTATACAGCCTAATTTAAATTAAAGAATGACAATTAACTTTCTATTTTGACCTTGGTTCTGACTCATCCCTAATAGAATTGACCTTTGTTTTGCTACCTGCCAACTGAAAACTTCTTAAAATACATTGACAATTCTGTTCCTTATTCATCTTTTTACATTTCTGTGTAATTCTGTCCATGTACAGGTGTTTGCAGAGTTCCACCGAATCAACAACGTTAACCTGCGCAATCAATTCTACAAGGAGCTGGACAGACACGCGCCTAAACTCATCACCTTGTTCAGAGACAAGGGCACCAAGACTGGCAAGATAGCGGAGGAGCTAGCCAAGCTCATGAGGATTTATGAGCTTCAGGTGAATTTTTAACTTTGCATGATTCAGAAACAAACAACTGTTTGAAGCCATGGTGTGAATTGCCTCGACTGTGCCCCAAGGTTAAATTGATGGTTCGGAGTAATTTCACCCTAGGGTCCTTTGCACCATGACCTCGAGCCAAACACCCCCCCAGAAGCTTTTTTCACCTGGGTCTAACATCGGGAGAGTTAGCGTAGAGTAGCGTTATCAGCTGAACAGCTTAGCGCAGGGGCTAATGGAACCAAAGTGTCTCTTAACATTACCCCACTAATAATGCCCGAAATGATACCAAAGGTCTACACTAGTACAAATAGGTTATGCACTCATAAAACGATGGATTTTAAAGTTTGTAAGTACACCAGAAGTGTATGTAAATAACACTTGCCTGCTGGCTTCTGCTCTCTGCTGCTGCTGTTACTACCGGGCAGTAAGAGTGCTTAGGGGCCGTCTAAGAATTACAACACCGAAAAGAGATGCAACAAAAATATTTATTAATTTAATGATTAAATAAGGTAATGTCTCCAAACTTACCTCAATTTTAACTTGTCTCCTGCTAGTTATTCTACAGCACTTACTTTAAAAATAAGTTAAATTAATAAATATTTTTGTTGCATCTCTTTTCGGTGTAGTAATTTGTAGACTGCCCTAAGCACTCGTCTTAATGCAGCAGCAACAACAGCAGAGAGCAGAAGAGAGCAGGCAAGTGTTATTTACATAAACTTCTGGTGTACTTACAAACTTTCCAATCCATCGTTTTATGAGTAAATAACCTATTTGTACTAGTGTAGAAGTTTGGTATCATTTCGGGCATTATTAGGGGGGTAATGTTAAGAGACACTTCGGATCCATTAGCCCCTGCGCTAAGCTATTCAGCTGATAACGCTACTCTACGCTAACTCTCCCAATGTTAGACCCAGGTGAAAAAGCTTCTGGGGTGGTGTTTGGCTCGAGGTCATGGTGCAAAGGAACCTAGGGTGAAATTACTCCCAACCATCAATTTAATTGATTATGCCATGAACGCAACATTGTCATTTCATCAGAGATAGACGTCTTGACAAGATGTATTCTATCAGAAAGAGGTACCTTAAAAAGATACTTTGTCAGCTTCAATTTGAAGAAGTCCAAATAACTACTGTTTTCGTAAAATTTGATTTACAATTTTTACTTTTTTACTTTGTGAGTTATTAAAGTAATTACAATAGAAAGTTATTAATTTGAAAACATTTTTACTGAAGAAATGATGACCCAAAATACTGAATCTACCATCTATAGCAATGACCACCATCAGAATATGGAGCTATTTAACACTTAGATTTTGAGTGTTTGCTCTGCATTTGTGTAATTATTATTGTAATAAATATTTTTTGTCCATGTACGAACAACGTGATGTAAATATGAGACGGGCCCTCGTCCTTCGTGCACTTCCTGTGTACCTGCGTGAAGATGCCTCCAAGTTTTTCAGGACCTGTAATGTAAGTGTACTGGCCTCACTATCAATCCCTTTGCTTAGCTATTCAGTCAGCTTAAACATGACATCACTCAAAGAACTCTAGGAGAACCACAGGGGCATTCCAGAAAGCAGGTTATGTGAAAACCATCAGTATAGCCAATTGTATTTTTTCCAACAACGTAATTTCAAAGTCCGTGTTTCTAGTTTGTCGCCGCATTGAGTATGAGATAAAATGTTTTTATATTTCATTTTCAGCCGATTTAAATAAAACAAAATGGCCTAAAATAAAACATTGCACAACATTCAACCACTTCCTTAAAGGCTAATATAAAATAAAGTGATGTTAAATTCAAAATGAAAAGACAACTGCATCTGAAACTCTGTCAGTGATTTATATAACAGCCGCAGCCAGAAAATTTCTGCTTCCTGTTTTCTCCCGTTGCCATGGTGAATAACAGTATCGGAGCTCCATTGATGATGGCTTTTTACTAGTCGTCAGGCACAAGCTCAACTCCGAGTTAACCTACTCTGAGTCAACTTACCTAACTCAGATCAGCTGTTCTGTAACTGAAAACTCAGTTTCACTTCACAGGGTAAGTCAACTCTGAGTTCAGGGTTAGGCTCAGTTTGTTTAACCTCCTTTCTGGAATAGCCCCCAGGACCTGTTTATGAAGTTTCCTTGAGTTGTTATTCTGCAAACTGACATGTAGAAATTACATAAATGAAAAGGTAAGTATAAAGAATTCCACTAAACAAAAAGTATGCTTACAGGTAGGTGTGAAACTAACATAAAATAATAAGCATATGTAAAGAAAATAGTTTAAACATGTAGCTTAGTTGCAGTCTAAGTGCAAAGTGACCGTAATGTCTAGACATCATTAGCATGATTTGTATCCTTGAGGGGCTGAACTCATTTTTGTATTATTTGTGTTTTATAGTCAGCAGATGGTCCAGACCTCACTGACACTCCGGTGGCTCTCCTGACAGTTGTCACTGATGATACTACTGATACGGCCCTCTTCAGCCCTGAGAGCATCTGTATTGTCGTGGAAGATGAAATACTTGTGAGTGGTCCCACAAACCTGGCTGACTCATTTCTCCTGCTCTTTGGGTATGTCTATGCACTAGACCTACAGTACCCAAAGAATCTCGAGCTTACATTCACATTTATCCAAAAAGTTGTGATGTGTCTTGAGGACAACAAACAAACCACTGAAAGGGCGTCTACTGACACTGAAGAATGATTTGTTCAATGAGTGAATCACTCAGAATGGACTATTTGTTGAGCTGAGTATTGAGGATGTTGTTTTTTTTTTTTTCCCCTCTTTACAAATGTAATAATTTGCCTCTTCTACCTCATGTTTAATATGTTACACTGTTTGCCTCTTCTACCTCAGATTTAATACATTGATTGTTAATAGATAAATATCACAACATTGACGTATTGCCAAGCCCAAGTTTTTGTACTGTACTTGTGGGAAACGACTGTTGAATTCATGCACTATACATGTTTAATGTTGTGTGACCTAATGCTTACCTTGATGTTGCCAGTTGAAGTACGGCACAGTAGAAACCAGTACTTTTATTTGAATGTTTTATTTAAAAAAAGTGAGTTGCAGCCTTCAAGGTACAGTAAGTGCCAAAACGTTTTAAATGGCTCCACATTCTAATAGTTGTCATTGCTGTTGAGGATGGATTATAATTAGAATCTTATTGAATTTTATCATTAAGCCTTTGTGAGTTTTTATCATAATGTTTACTGAATAATGTGATATGGAGGCCCAAAATACTGACTCTACCCTCTGTAGCAATGACCACTATCAGAATATGGAACTATTAACACTTAATGTACTTTAAAACACATTTTGTTGAGTCATTTCCTTTTCCTTTTTTGTTTTAATTTATGACAAGCACTTTGCTTTGACTGAGCTCCTTTTGATTTGTGCCTTTTTAAAAGCACATTGTGTTGAATAAAAAAAAAAAGTTACATTGTCACTGTGGTGTCACTTTCATGTTTTCTAACATTATTCGCTGATTATAATTGTGTAATGGACCGACATCAGTATTTCAGTTTAGAATTAATTTTGATTGCATGTCCCACATTGAGTTGAAGAATATTGGACATTTTGAGTGTATTTCACACATTATATGAGTTGAAGAATATTTAATATTTTGAGTGTATTTCCCACATTTATGAGTTGAAGAATATTTAATATTTTGAGTGTATTTCCCACATTAATGAGTTGAAGAATATTGAAAGTTTTGAGTGTATTTCCCACATTATATGAGTTGAAAAATATTGAAAATTTTGAGTGAATTACTCCCTAATTATAAGTTGAGGAATATCAATATTTATAAGATAACATTGAGATAATTTAAGGCAACTGTAAATGTGATTTTTATTTTATGTAAACTTAAAACATTTAAAAACATCACTAAAATATTTTTGTGTAATCTGTTACAAAATAATTTTTGAGTTATGTGAACTTATTAGGGTTTACAGTGTGAACTGACAGCCCTAATTTCTACATGAGTTCAGACTGAGATCAGGTTAAGATTGAGACCAGGTTCAGACTGAGACCAGATTAATTTCCTGGGATCGTTTGGTGTATGTGACAATTATTGAGAGGTAACTATGTACAATCATGCAATTAATCTTGATATATTTTTTAACTAAAAGCCAAAATTTTGCTGCGACCAGGATTACAATGAGACCAGGTAGAGCACACGTCCATATATAGAGGCTCAGCCCTCGACACAGAGGCCGTGGTTTCCTCCATGTCATTCCCCCTCTCTCTTCCCGTTCATGTCTAAGCTGTCAATAAAGGCCTAAATGGTAAAAAATAAGTGAGACCCGTTTCAGAGAAAGACCAGTCCTCCTCCATCCTCCACACTAATCTTTTCCATCACCTGAACAAGTAGAGCATTCAGCAACCACACTGATTATGAAAATGCGGACTCATGCTGGGTCGAGTCCAGTTAAAAGTAGTAACATTAGTTTGTTTGCTGTTAATAATTAACCGTTTTGTCTTTTGCAAAAATATGTATAATGATATTTCTTATTGTATAGCGAAAGACACTTGTTTACACCTGCACGTGTTAACTTTGTTATCAATCAAATTGGGAAACTATAATGTCAAAACATATTTTTGCCACACTTACTTGGCCATTGAAGCTGATTCGGATACTGTTCCAGTAAAGCTCCTCCTCTTCCTGTTCGCAGATATACACTGAGGACAGCACGCAGGGTGATCAGAGAGATGATCCACCTGGACATGTATCACTTGTTGGAACTGCTGCTGCTGTGCCGCTCAGGTAGGACTCTGCTTTAAAGATGACGTGTTATTATTCAAATATTTGTGTTGATCTTTAAATCAGAGGACAAACTGCTCTCACACACACAGACAGAAAAAAGACTAAAATGGACAATAATACAATAAATCCTCGCATGCATTATAAAGTTAGCCGTGGTGTTCCACAAGGCTCTGTGCTTGGACCACTTCTATTTTTCTTAAGTATGCTTCCTCTATGCAAAATTGTTAGAAAACACTTGATAAAGTATCACTGTTATACAGATAATACCAAATTATACCTATTGATTAGGCCAGAAGAAACCAATCAGCTAGTTAAACTTCAAGCATGCAATAATTACACAATAGGTACCAGTTACTTAAAGACAATCACAGAATATGTTTTCTTTAAATTCATCCCAGACTTTCAATTCATTTAGATTAAATTAAATTTTTAGTATCAAATCATAACAAGAGTTATCTTGAGACACTTTACAGATAGAGTAGGTCTATACCACACTATAATTTACAAAGACCCAACAATTCCAGTAATTTCCCCAAGAGCAAGCATTCAGTGCGACAGTGGCGAGGAAAAACTCCCTTTTAGGGAGAAACCTCGGACAGACCCAGGCTTTGGTGGGTGGTTGTCTACCGGTGCCGGTTGGGGGTGTGATGAACAGTGGCAGTTATGTAAGGGATAATGTTGAGCAAGGTGGTTGTTATAGCGAATACAACCCTGACAGGATGATCAGGCGGAGGGGTCTTGAATCAGTCTGAAGGGGTTGTATTCGCTATAACCGCCTCGGGCTACATTATGCCGCTTATTACATGGCTACTTAACAAATAAATCAATAATTTGACACAAAATATTGATTTTGAAAGGAGTTTCTTGATTTAAATACGATTGCATTGCTTCCGCTAAAGTAAATAGTCTGTTGCATCTCTACGGTTGGAATCCTGCGTCCATAGCAACATAAACTCTGTAGCCGTTTAATGCATCCCTCCTTCTGTTACTGAACACCACAGTATCTCCCCCTCCTGCAGCGAATACATTTCTGGCAAAAGCCATCCGTCCGGGCACACATTTTATTCCCTTTACGGTATGTGGTAATAGCCGTATATTTTACGGCTGCGATGGGTTGCTGCCAAGCTATCGCTAGCTATAGGTGGACAAATGACCAGCTGCTATTTTAATCACTGCAGGTTGACACTACATTAGCTGAGGCATTGTAGTGAACTAGCGGGCTATCGGCTGCCCTAATTCACATTAAACTTGTCTGTTGACGTGAATATTTATGTTGACATTTATGTCCTCATTCATGTAATTTCCTTTATGCAAAGCCGCTGCAGTTGACACCTGCAACATTAAACATACAATGTACGCTAACTAATTAAATTCGTTGTCTCTACAGCTGTTACTTCGTATAGATCATGAACTGTATATAAAGATGTAGAGATCATAGACCATATATAAAGATGTAGGGATATGCACTCACCAGATCTGCTATCATTGCTTGAATTGGAGGACAGAAGTTAATCCACATTTCCTCACTTTTTGCCACAGCAGATAAATTATCCGGACTTCTTTCAGCGGATTGATAGCTGTCCTCAGTTCATGTTGTAGCATGGGCGTAGCAGGGCACTGCACAGCACTGCAGGGCATAGGAGGGTGTAGCAGGGCATAGCATGACAT
The DNA here is from genome assembly GCF_004354835.1 of Perca flavescens. Taxonomy (NCBI): domain Eukaryota; kingdom Metazoa; phylum Chordata; class Actinopteri; order Perciformes; family Percidae; genus Perca; species Perca flavescens. The sequence continues at coordinate 492,458 of NC_041350.1, forward strand.
AGCAGGATGTAGCTGGGTGTAGTAGGGTACCTAGCAGGACCACAGCGACAGATGCAACCATGATTTAGGTGCCACCCTAATCCAAGGAAAACTGTGGGGCAAGAAAACATAAGGACTCCTGAGCTAGGTTAGTAACAAGCATTCACACACAGATGAAAAGAGAGAGGAGAGAGGAGCTCAGTGTGTCAAAGGAAGTCCCCTGGCAGTCAAAAACTATAACAGCATAACTAAGAGCTGCAGAGAAGCAGAGATAGGGAGGGGGCACGCCGTGACTGTGGCTACAGACCCTCCCCTGTCGGTCTAGGCAAACGCCGTAACTCCTCACTCCCTAACTATAAGCTTTATCGAAGAGGAGTTTTAAGTTTACTCTTAAATGTGGTGATGGTGTCTGCCCCCCGAACCCAGACTGGGAGCTGGTTCCACAGGAGAGGAGCCTGGTAGCTGAAGGCTCTGGCTCCCATTCTACTTTTAGAGACTCTAGGAACCACAAGTAACTCTGCATTTCTGGGAGCGCAGTGCTCTAGTAGGATAATAAGATACTAAGAGCTCCTCAAGATATAATGGTGCTTGACCATTTAGAGCTTTGTAGGTCAGGAAATTCATTCCTGGACAGGAAGCCAATGCAGAGATGCTAAAACAGGAGAAATATGATCTCTTTCCTTAGTTCTTGTCAGAACACGTGCTGCAGCATTCTGGATTAGCTGGAGAGTCTTAAGGGACTTATATGAGCAACCTGATAGTAAGGAATTACAATAGTCCAGCCTGGAGGTAACGAATGCATGGACTAGTTTTTCAATATCGTTTTGAGACAGGATGTGCCTAATTCAATCAGGAGAGACTTGTTTGCAGATATGCAAAAGGTTTAATATACAAAAGCATGTAGTGTACCATGTTTTGGAGATTGAACTCCATCGTTATTAATACATTTAATATATTAATAAATTTAATGTAGGGGTAGGCAATCAAGATGTAACCCCCTGATGGAATCCAGACACCGGTGGTGGCGGAGAAAGCCGGAAACTAGACCGAGAAGGCATCGGAGCGACAGCCGGAGAAACCACTAGGATGGGAGGTGGAAGGGGAGGAGGAGGGACGACGTCTTCCTGAAATGACAGCTGATAGCACTAGGAGAGAAGCAGCTTTTAAAACAGTGATGTAACGCTGTGATTGGCCTATGGGATCCTTGGCCGATCCTGACTGGAACGCCTCCAGCCCTGATTCGCTTAAGAGGGACTGATTACTTGTTAGGTCTTCCTGAAAGAATTTGCGCTGAGCTACATTTGTGTTAATATTATGCAGGTGAAATTGAGATTTGTATTAAGAGGGCGTTAAAGGATATATCCTGATCATAAATAACTCCTATATTTCTGACAATAGTGCTGGAGGCCAGGGCAATGCCATCCAGAGTAGCTATATCTTTAGATAATGAGGTTCGGAGGTCTTTAGGACAGAGCACAATAACCTTGGTTTTGTCTGATTTTAACATCAGAAAATTGTAGGTCATCTAGGATTTTATATCTTTAATGCATGGTTGAAGTTTAGCTAACTGACTGGTTTCGTCTGGCTTGATTGATAGGTATAATTGGGTGTCATCCGCATAACAGTGAAAGTTAATGGAGTGTTTCCTAATAATATTGCCTAGACTAAGCATACAGTATATAAGGTGAATAGAATTTGTCCCATCTCTGAGCCTTGTGAAACGCTATGGCTAACTTTAGCGTGTCTGGAGGATTCCTTGTTCACATCAACAAATTGAGATTGATCAGATTAATAGGATTTAAACCAGCTTAGTGTGATTCCTTTAATGGCAACTAAATGTTCCAATCTCTGTAACAGGATGGTATGGTCAATAGTGTCGAATGCAGCACTAAGATCTAGTAAGACAAGTACGGAGACAAGTCCTTTGTCTGAAGCAGTTAGAAGGTCGTTAGTAATTCCCACCAGAGCCATCTCTGTTCTATGAAGCATTCTAAATCCTGACTGAAAGTCCTCAAATAAACTGGCTACGGTGCTGAAAAGAAACCTCGGGTTTTTCTCATTTTCATGAGTAAGAATCTGATCTGGCATTTCTGTGGGCCTTCCTTTATGTTTTCAGACTTGTGTTCTGTGTATACACGTGTTCATCACATCTTTAGTAAACTGGTAAAATGCTCCAGAGTGATTTCATTAAGGTGTTTCTGAGCAGCTAGAATATTCTTAACAAAACAACCTGAGAGAGTTTGTTCTGTCCACAGATGTGATCCAATCATGCTGCTTTATACTGATGTTTACCTTCTGATTTTCTCCTCAGGACTCCAGGCTGAAGGAGAACAAGCCTCAACAGGTATGCAGATACAGAAAAGAGAAATAAAGAATCATTTACAGTTTCATCTTTTCTTAATTAAATTCACTTCTTTTGCTATGGCTCAAAAAGCCAGAGTCTTTTAAGAATGACCGGTCACTTCTCAAAGTTTCCCCTTTACTTATTGTGCTCGTTGAAAGGCAGACCAAGAAATAAATACTCAGGATTCATTCAGTTAAACTATAACAATCTTTAGTAAAATGATATTGCAAACAGATCTTTCATATGCATATGGATCAGCTGCTCCTTCGAGACTTTCTCTCCCTAACCACCAACAAAGTCTCTCCGGGTCTGACACCGGACCTTCCTTTTCCCTATTCTTTTATTCATCTTCAGGTTCCTCCTTCCGCCATTGCGTGTGGGCCGCCAATTGGTTGGATATCACTCAGACTTTCTGTCTCCGAGAAGATAGAGAAGTTGCGCGCTAGAGATTGTCTGTTCCCTAAGAGATTTTATTAGGTGCATTCTGTTCCAATTGTTTATTAAACAAATGAGAAGCACTTTTGCTCCACTAAATTTGAACCCGTCTTATTTTAAACATGCCAGACAGGAGGAGACAGCGAGGCCATCCCAGGCTACAGGACATTCTTATTCTAAACCCAATATATTTTTACATGACACTCTTGTTTCTATTCAGAGTCTGATGTCCGGAGTTCAAGTTGGCTTTTAACTGGAGTACTAGCCATCAGGGTAGTTGACTGAATGCTGGATACCCTGGCCTTCTCAGTGTCACAGCACAGGGGCTGGAACTTGGGGCAATAGAAGCTCTGGAAGTTGGAACAATAGAGGCTCAGGAACTGGGGTGTTTGGTGCAATTTCCGGGAACACCATGTTGTGGTATGATGAGACTGAGAGAAAGCTTAGACAACATCAGGTCATTCATAGGTCACAGGTCAGGGGATGAGAAGATTCAGCCATTCTCGCCAGTCTCTAACAACCAAACCTCTTCATGTATAATTGTTTTTCTCTACAGATTTAAGGAGTCTACGTAGGCAGCTACATGATAAGGGAATGTTTTGTCTCAGGACTGTCTGCTTCTGGTGGTGGGTGGGCCAGCCACACTTTAGCATACTTCCCAGAGAGAGAGAGATCGACTGGACTGGGCTTTAGTATTTGTGTTTAAAGAAAAGATAGAAAATAAATATTTGGGTGTGCTGTAAAGTGGTTAGAAGAAATGTAATCGGAATTGGCTGAAATCGATATCGGCTGGCCTAACTAAAACAACATTGGAATTGGCTTAGAAAGTTGTAATCGGGGCATCTCTAGACAGCACTGCACAATAACACATCATGGTTAAACTGTACTGCATGCTTAATTGTCTCCTCAATTGAGTGTTCATTAAATGCTTCTGTGTAAGTCATCAAGGTCTCCCGAACGTTCTGCACGTATGTGAAATGAGTTGTGCTGATTCTGAGTTTTTCCTTAACAACAGGGAACCATAGGCTCATCAACTTGGGGCAACAGAAGCCAAGGAACTTTGAATGGGGGGGCAGGAGTCTGCCTGGCCGATTGTGCACTAATTTCTAAACAGTAGCTCCTGTCCAGTCCCTAGTCCTTTCACATTTTTGGGGATAATTTTCTAAACAGATTTATATTCTGGGTCACAGATCTTTTCTGAAAAATAAGAGTGAAAATATTTGAACTTGTCTGTGTGGAGAGCAAAGATTGTTGAGTACCTGAGCAGAAGGAACAGATTAGAGAAATATGCAGATGATGATGTCATGTTATTGTTTGAAAACACGTTGAAAGTGTTAAAAATATATTAGAGTGTATTAAATGTAAATGTTACTTTTAATCGTTAACGTTACTAGGCCTGACAAGTTCACAATGTCTGTGTGTGTCTGTGTTTTCAGACCTGCTGCTTCAGCCCAACATCTCTGTGTCCTCCATGAACGGGGTCTCTGAGGCCCAGCAGCAGGGGTTCCAGGTGTTCAGGGGCTCCACCTTCACCATCAGCTGCTCCATCCAGCCACAGTACCCAGGAGGCTCCTTCCAGCTCACCTTCACCTCCGCCAACTCAGCACACAACTCCACCCAGCCAGCTGTCAATCACTCTGCCAACTTCCTGTTTCCTGCTGCAGAGCCCTCCCACCAAGGAACATACAGCTGTGTTTATCACCTCTATGTTTTCTCTCATAACTTCTCCTCTGAAAGCCGTCTGCTCTCTCTCACCATCTCAGGTAAGCTGACAAGTTCACACGTTTTGAAAAGATGATTGCTCCAAACAGAGTGAAAGTGATCAGCTAAGCACATGTTTCTGATGCTGTGATGACTGTCATCGTGTTGCACATGTCATATAGTAACCAAACTTATCCAAAGGTATATGAATGGCAACAGCAAACAAACTGAATGTCAGAGCATGTTTGGTTACCAGATTAACTCTTGTTCTCTGAGAGGGAGATATGGTCCACACCCAAAGTGCAGGAAGACCAACACCCCAAAGTAAAATCTGTTTTATTTCCACAGATTATTTTCAGAGGAATTATTATTTTTCACCGTCTCTGTCCTCAGAGTCTTGATTCAGATACAGATATGAAACATATACAGTACAGGCCAAAAGTTTGGACACACCTTCTCATTCAATGCGTTTCCTTTATTTTCATGACTATTTGCATCGTAGATTCTCACTGAAGGCATCAAAACTATGAATGAACACATATGGAATTATGTACTTAACAAAAAAGTGTGAAATAACTGAAAACATGTCTTATATTTTAGATTCTTCAAAGTAGCCACCCTTAGCTTTTTTTGATAACTCTGCAAACCCTTGGTGTTCTCTCAATGAGCTTCATGAGGTAGTCACCTGAAATGGTTTTCACTTCACAGGTGTGCTTTGTCAGGGTTAATTAGTGGAATTGTTAATAAATTAATAAAAAAGCAAAGGCTGGCTACTTTGAAGAATCTAAAATATAAGACATGTGTTCAGTTATTTCACACTTTTTTGTTAAGTACATAATTCCATATGTGTTCATTCATAGTTTTGATGCCTTCAATGAGAATCTACAATGTAAATAGTCATGAAAATAAAAAGGAAATGCATTGAATGAGAAGGTGTGTCCAAACTTTTGGCCTGTACTATATATATATATATATATATATATATATATATATATATATATATATATATATATATATATATATATATATATATATATATAATCTGTTATACTGTGGTTTCTGTTCAGAGCCCGTCAGGTTGGTGGGAGGAGCCAGTCGCTGTGCAGGAACACTGGAGCTTAAACAGGGAGAATGGAGGCCAGTGAGTTACATTACAGTAGATTATTACTCTGACTGGACCCTGAAGAAAGCATCTGCTGCCTGCAGAGAGTTGGACTGTGGCTTTGCGGTTTCTATAGGAGGGAGAAAACAGTCCTCAGACAGATCTGTGTGGATGATCGGGTCTGACTGTGTTGAGTCTGGATCTGCTCTGAGGGAATGTGTAGCATCATCTTCCTCTTCCTCCATCCTGAATCTCAGCTGCTCAGGTAAGACCATCAGTGACATCATCTATGACATCATGTATGACTGATGTACCAAGATTGACACACATGCAGCAGCTACAATGGCAACAGACTGTCTCCAGCAGCCATGAAGGACTCTGATGAGCTGCTATTCAATAAATCAGCTGCTGAATACACCAAGATATAAAGATGTGTTCTGCTTTAATTATCAACTTCTGTTGGAATTGTGCCAAGTCCAGTTTGAATCACTGAATTTTTGCTTCCTGACATATTTTTATCTTCTGTCTGACGTCTTTTCTCTCTCTGTTTTATCTTCTAATATCTCTCCAGGCTCTGTCAGGCTGGTGAATGGGAGCAGTCTGTGCTCAGGCAGACTGGAGGTGAAGACAAACCAGTCTACCCAGCACTGGTCCTCAGTGTGTGAACATGACTTTGACCAGCATGATGCAGAGGTGGTCTGTAGGGAGCTTGGCTGTGGGGCTCCTTCAGTCCTCCAGGGGGCGCTCTATGGAGAAGTGGAGCCTCCAACGAGGACCAAAGAGTTCCAGTGTGGAGGCCATGAGTCTGCTCTCCTGGACTGTAGAAGCTCAATCTCAGATAGAAACTCCTGCTCACCTGGAAAAGCTGTTGGACTCACCTGCTCAGGTAGAAGAGGAGCTGCAGCTTTGATTTGGTTAATTTCTGTTCTAATGAAACTCACGTTGTTCTTTTGCTGATGACTCTCTGGTTTCTGTTCAGAACCTGTCAGGTTGGTGGGAGGTTCAAGTCGCTGTGCAGGAACACTGGAGGTGAAACATCAGAGACAATGGAGACCAGTGGGTGGCTATTATGACTGGCCCCTGAAGCAGGCACGTGAGATAGCAGCTGCTGCCTGCAGAGAGTTGGACTGTGGCTCTGCTGTTTCGGTAAAAGACAGAGAGTCCTCAGTCAGATCTGTGCTGTGGATCAGGTCTAACTGTGTTCAGTCTGGATCTGCTCTGAGGGAGTGTGCAAAATCCCTTTACTCTGCCTACATCCTGGATCTCACCTGCTCAGGTAAGCCCATCAGTGACATAATCTATGACATCATCTATGACAGTAATGTACCCAGGTTGACAAACACATGCAGCAGCTAGAATGGCAGCAGACTGTCTCCAGCCGCCATGACGGAGTTTCTTGAGCTGCTGCCTCAGTAAATCAGCTGCTGAATGCATCAAGATATATATCTGTAGATATGAAACATACACCAAGCTCCCCTGCTGGAGCTGCTCCCCCATGCGACCCAACACCGGATAAGCGGACGAAGATGGATGGATGGATGGATGGACACCAAGATATGTATATCTGAATATATGAAACATACACCAAGATAGATATCTGTATATATGAAACATGTCTGCTGATTCAGGAGTCCCCTTGGCCAACCAGCATCCATCCTGAAAGGACACATTCTTCAGCTTCACTGCTTTCTGAGCCACTGGTTTTCACCAGCAGGTTCGTTGGTTGCTACCATAATAGGCACCAATGACCTACTGGCCCCAACTTTGAGCTGCTCAGCTCAGCCGGGGCTTTTAGTATGTGCACTCCCATGTGGCATTCTTCACCTTGGGAAACTCCTTTAAAGTTGAGAGTCCAGCCCCTATCCCTTTTAGATATTAGACATAATTTTCTAAACAGGTTTCTAATATGGGTTACAGATCTTCTCAGAAAAATAAGACAGAGTAAACACATTTGAACTTGTCTGTGTGGAATACCTGCCGGTGAAACCAGGTTAAAGAAACTAAAGACTGCTGGGGCTCTGGAACTTAGGATTGTTGCAGCTCAACAGTAACTTGTGTCGGCCGGACCTCTGACTGAGAACAAGGTGCTGGTGACAGCGGGGCCACTGATTGAACTGGGAAATGTGTGGCAATGTGGACAATTTGCAGGGTAGCCAAAACTCAATGGAGCAGGGCAGTGGACCCACCAGGATGAGGCGTCAGTAGCCATGTCAACCACTTCCCCTTTCACGGCCTCCCCGGTTCCCCGGGAAGATGGCCAGGCAGATACCACAATGCACTGCTGAGTGCTGTGGATGCTTGCTGGTTAACGGTAGTTCAGACTGTCCAGAGTTCAGGTTGGCTTTTAACTGGAGTACTAGCCATCAGGCTAATGAACCGAAGGCTGGAAGCCCTGGCCTTCTTAGTGTCTTCAGCACAGGGGCTGGAACTTGGGCCAATAGAAGCTCTGGAAGTGGGAGCAATAGAGCCTCTGGAAGTGGGAGCAACAGAGGCTCTGGAAATGAGGGCTGTGGTGCAATTTCAGAACACCATGTTGTGATATGATGAGACTGAGAGAAACCTTAGACAACATCAGGTCATTCATAGATCACAGGTCAGGGGACGAGAAGATTCAGCCAGTCTCTAACAACCAAACCTATTCATGTATAATTGTTTTTCTCTACAGATTTAAGGAGTCTACGTAGGCTGCTACATGATAAGGGAATGTGTTGTCTCAGGACTGACTCCTTCTGGAGGTGGGTGGGCCAGCCACACTTTAGCATACTTCCCAGAGAGAGAGAGGCTGAACTAGGCTTTAGTATTTGTGTTTACAGCACCTGCAATATCTTTGTTTACCTTAAAGCTTCAGCTGAACGTAAAGCCTCCAGCATGAGTTTAAATACACCTTCAGGAAGACAAGAACTTCAGAAAGTTGGGACAGCACTGCACAATAACACATTGTGGCTAAACTGTACTGCCTGGTTAATTGTCGCCTCAATTGAGTGTTTATTAAATGTTTCTCTGTAAGTCATCAAGGTCTCCCAAACGTTCTTCATGTATGTGAAATGAGTTGTGCTGCTTCTGAGTTTTTCCTTAAAGACAGGGAAACATAAGCGCATTAACTTGGGTCAACAGAGGCGAAGGAACTTGTAACGGGGGCAGGTGTCGGCCTGGCCGATTGTGCACTAATTTCTAAACAGTAGCTCCTGTCCGGCCCCTAGCTCTTTTACATTTTTGGGGATAATTTTATAAACAGATTTATATTGTGGGTCACAGATGTATTCTGAAAAATAAGAGTGAAAATGTTTGAACTTCTCTGTGTGGAGAGCAAAGATTGTTGAGTACCTGAGCAGAAGGAACAGATTAGAGAAATATGCAGATGATGTCATGTTATTGTTGGAAAACAATTGTTAGAGTGTATTAAATGTAAATGTTACTTTTAATCGTATTGTTGCTAGGCCTGAAGTTCACAATGTCTGTGTTTCCAGACCTGCTGCTTCAGCCCAACATCTCTGTGTCCTCCTCCATGGACGGGGTCTCCGAGGCCCAGCAGCAGGGGTTCCAGGTATTCAGGGGCTCCACCTTCAACATCAGCTGCTTCATCCAGCCACAGTACCCAGGAGGCTCCTTCCAACTCACCTTCACCTCCTCCAACTCAACACACAACTGCACCCAGCCAGCTGTCAATCACTCTGCACACTTCCTGTTTCCTGCTGCAGAGCCCGCCCACCAAGGAACATACAGCTGTGTTTATCGCCTCTATGTTTTCTCTCATAACTTCTCCTCTGAGAGCCGTCCGCTCTCTCTCACCGTCTCAGGTAAGCTGACTGTTTACAGGTTTGGAGGAGATGATTGGTCCAAACTGAATGAAATTAATCAGCTAAACAAGTTTCTGATGCTGTAATGACTGTCATTGTGTTGAACATGTCATAAAATGACAAAACTTATACAAAGTATATGAATGGCAACAGCAAACAAAGTGAAGGACAGAGCATGATTCGTTACTAGATTAACTCTGGTTCTCTGAGAGGGAGATATGGTCCATCCCCAAAGTGGGTCCGGATGGCTTTCAGCTTTGGTGACACCCGACTTATACAGATAGCATCTTTCTCATGTCTATATGACTTCCCTCCTGGTACATTATACTGCTGAAGAAATTCGGTCCATATGTCTATATATATATTTTGTACAGTGCCTGCAATATCTTTGTTTACCTTAAAGTTTCAGCTAAATGTAATGCCTCCAGCATGAGTTTAAATACACCTTAAGGAAGACAAGAACTTCAGAGAGTTGGGACAGCACTGCACAATAACTCATCATGGTTAAACTGTACTGCCTGCTTAATTGTCTCCTCAATTGAGTGTTCATTAAATGCTTCTGTGTAAGTCATCAAGGTCTCCCGAACGTTTTTCACGTAAGTGAAATGAGTTGGGCTGCTTCTGAGTTTTTCCTTAACAACAGGGAACCATAGGCGCATGAACTTGGGGCAACAGAGGAACAGGAACTTGTAACGGGGAGCAGGAGTCGGCCTGGTCGACTGTGCACTAATTTCTAAATAGTAGCTCCTGTCCAGCCCCTAGCCCTTTTACATTTTTGGAGATCATTTTCTAAACAGATTTATGTTCTGGGGCACAGATCTTTTCTGAAAAATAATTGTGAAAATGTTTGAACTTGTCTGTGTGAAGAGCAAAGATTGTTGAGTACCTGAGCAGAAGGAACAGATTAGAGAAATATGCAGATGATGATGTCATGTTATTGTTTGAAAACACGTTGAAAGTGTTAAAAATGGAAAACAATTGTTAGTGTATTAAATGTAAATGTTACTTTTAATCATTAACTTTGCTAGGCCTGACAAGTTCACAATGTCTGTGTGTCTGTGTTTACAGACCTGCTGCTTCAGCCCAACATCTCTGTGTCCTCCTCCATGAACGGGGTCTCCGAGGCCCAGCAGCAGGGGTTCCAGGTATTCAGGGGCTCCACCTTCAACATCAGCTGCTCCATCCAGCCACAGTACCCAGGAGGCTCCTTCCAACTCACCTTCACCTCCTCCAACTCAACACACAACTCCACCCAGCCAGCTGTCAATCACTCTGCCCACTTCCTGTTTCCTGCTGCAGAGCCCTCCCACCAAGGAACATACAGCTGTGTTTATCACCTCTATGTTTTCTCTCATAACTTCTCCTCTGGGAGCCGTCTGCTCTCTCTTACCATCTCAGGTAAGCTGACTGTTTACAGGTTTGGAGAAGATGATTGGTCCAAACTGAGTGAAAATTATCAGCTAAGCACATGTTTCTGATGCTGTGATGACTGTCATCGTGTTGCACATGTCTTATAGTACCCAAACTTATACAACAGCAAACAAACTGAAGGTAAGAGGATGTTTGCTTACCAGATTAGCTCTGGTTCTCTGAGAGGGAGATATGGTTCACCCCCAAAGTGCAGGAGGACCAACACCCCAAAGTAAAATCCGTTTTATTTCTGCAGGACTTTATAATCTATAATGCAGTCTCTGTCCTTAGAGACTCAATTCAGATAAAGATAAAACCCACAAAAGAGATATGTGTGAATTGTTGAAACATGTTGAAGTGATTCAGGTCAGTTTGTGTTTAGTGGGAGATGTTGGACTAATGTGTGATGTGAAGACTGTCCATGTGTTCCATAGATCCATCATCAGATCCATCAGATCCATCAGATCCACCAGATCCATCAGATCCACCAGATCCATCATCAGATCCATCAGATCCATCAGATCCATCATCAGATCCATCATCAGATCCATCAGATCCATCATCAGATCCACCAGATCCATCATCAGATCCGTCAGATCCATCAGATCCACCAGATCCACCAGATCCACCAGATCCATCATCAGATCCGTCAGATCCATCAGATCCACCAGATCCATCAGACCTATCATCAGATCCATCAGATCCATCATCAGATCCATCATCAGATCCATCAGATCCATATGATCCATCAGATCCATCTACTCGAAGGCCTTTTATCATCGGAGTGGTTGTGTTCTCTCTGACTCTGCTGTTAGTGATCACTGCCCTTTACTTCTACTGTGAGGTACGGACACACACCTGTAGTTTAGAACATAGACTTCAACAAAGCAGCCTGACGTCCTGTTTACATGAGAGTGCTTTTGGGTGAAAATGTAAAAATGTTTTATCAGATGTGCCTTTTGTTTAGACGCCGACAACATTTTTGGTGCTTAAAACAAATTTTGTTACATAAATCAAAATATAGAGTGATTACTCGCCCATGGCCACTCCATCGTTCGGTATCCACATCCTGCCTATACTTGGTCCGGATGGCTTTCAGCTTTAATGATATCTGACTTTTACAGATAGCGTCTTTCTTGTGTGCATACGTCCCTCCCAGTACAGGATACTACTGAAGAAATTCGGTCCATATGTCTATATATTTTGACTGGCAGGACTCCCAGTCCACGCCCTGTTGTGCCACCTCCTCGTGCTTCACACTGCCACCTAGCCGTCTAGTGTGCATACTACATCGAATTTCACACACTTTTGCATCACCATACGCACGCAGATTTCCCCCCCAAAACTCTCGTCTAAATGTGGAAAATAAAAAGTGATAACGCAACCCCACTTTTGCGTTTTCTCTTCAGATCGTTTCCGTCTAAACATAGCCTAAGTCTGTGTTTGTTGAACTGAATAGAGGAGTGATGCAGGAAGTCACATATGTCTGTCATGTCTCTCCAGGCCAGAAGTCGTCAGAAGCCAGAAAGACAGAAGAACATTGTGCTGCTTTCTTATAAGCAACTTGTTTCTGAAGCTGAAGGAGGGCTGACTGAAGAGGACGGAGTGGATAGAGCAGAGTAACACCTCCCAAGGATCTCATCTTCATGTAGTGGAGTGAAAAGTACAATATTTATCTCTGAAATGTAGCGGGGTAGAAATAGAAAGTGGCATGAAAAGAAAAGATTCAAGTAAAGTACAAGAACCTCACGTTTGGACTTAAGGACAGTACTGGAGTAAATGTACTTAGTTACATTCAACAGCACTGAGTATCCTGCGTGTTCCTGAAGCTGAAGGAGGGCTGACTGATGAGGACGGAGCACAGGGATCAGAGTAGCACCTCCTCATATCACATCTAGAAAGTTTTTAAAACACAATCCATTTAAATAAGAAGGCAGGAATTATTATGTAACATATTGCTCTCAGCTCCAAGCCCACTAGTTCCTATTAAAGGCGTAAAAACACCTCAGAAATATAAAGTTTATTTTAGAAATTAGACTTTAAAGCAGGAATACCGAACTCAAGCAGCCAGCACAATACAAACCGACCAAAGACACACTGACCCAGGCCGATCAGTAACGATGTTGGACAATTAATGTTAAAGATTAAAATTAACATTGACACATGTACTCTGCATTTTATATTATAATACTCGGTGTGCAAATTAACTTTGGTGACAATTGAACAATTGAATAACGCCTACGGGCACTAGAGGGTGCCGCCACTATAAACGTTAACATAGGAAAGAATAATGCTGGAACCACTGCATGAAAAGTGGGATTTTCCATCCCCCGTAAATGCCTGTAAATAAATATATATATATATATATATATATTTATTTATTTATTTATTTCATATATTTACGTATTATATATATTTATTTAATATATGCTATGTTGTATATTCATGTATTCATGTCATGGTTATCCTAATTAAAATGATTTGCCAGGAACGTGCTGTTTATTCAAAGATAGCGCTTTATTGACACAAAACACAAACGCAATCAGAAAAAAACTATGTACAAAACGTAGGAGACACACAGCACACACAACAAATATCCCACGCTCACAAGAAGCAGCACCGTCCACACCTAACCCACGGCCGGCTCGCTTTCTGTAAATTACAAAATCAAAAAATACACTTTTATAGAGCAACTAACCCGCTCAGCTCTGCCTCAATAATGAATGGCGCTGAAAGCAGCCACAGCTCTGTGCTGCTCGCGTTTAAACTTGGTGGGGTTTAAAAGAAAGTAGCAAGTAGTTGCTAATCAGTTATGTGATTTTCTCCATAGCAACAGCTTATTTGAAGACTTTCAATCAGGATTTAGAAAGCATCATAGCACAGAGACGGCACTGGTGAAAATTACTAACTACGTTCTAACTGCTGCAGACAAAGGACTTGTCTCCATACTTGTTTTATTAGATCTTAGTGCTGCATTTGACTCTATTGACCATTCAATCCTGTTACAGAGATTGGAACACTTAGTCAGAATTAAAGGAATTGCACTAAGCTGGTTTACGTCTTATTTTTCTGATCGATCTCAATTTGTTAATGTTAATGATAAATCCTCTAAGTACGCGAGGGTTATGCATGGCGTTCCACAGGGCTCGGTGCTTGGACCAGTTTTGTTCTCCTTGTATATGCTTCCTCTTGGTAATATCATTAGGAAACATACAATTAACTATCACTGCTATGCGGACGACACCCAATTATACTTGTCAATCAAACCAGACAAAACAAGTCAGTTAGCTAAACTTCAAGCATGTATTAAAGATATAAAATCCTGGATGACCTATAATTTTCTGATGTTAAACTGTAACAAAACTGAAGTTATTGTGCTGGGCCCTAAACACCTCCGAACTTCATTATCTACAGATATAGCTACTCTGGATGGTGTTGTCCTGGCCTCCAGCACTACTGTCAGAAATCTAGGAGTTATTTTTGATCAGGATATATCCTTTAACGCCCATCTAAAACAATCATCGAGAACAGCCTTTTTTCATCTTCGTAATATTGCCAAAATTGGGAATATCCTGTCTCAAAACGATGCTAAAAAACTGGTCCATGCATTCGTTACTTCCAGGCTGGACTATTGTAATTCCCTACTGTCAGCTTGCTCAAATAAGTCCCTTAAGACTCTCCAGCTGATCCAGAATGCGGCAGCACGTGTTCTGACGAGAACTAAGAAAAGAGATCATATTTCTCCGGTTTTAGCTTCTCTGCATTGGCTTCCTGTAAAATACAGGATTGACTTTAAAGTCCTTCTCCTGACCTACAAAGCCCTAAATGGTCAAGCACCATCCTATCTAGAACAGCTCTTAGTACCTTATTGTCCCACTAGAGCACTGCGCTCCCAGAATGCAGAGTTACTTGTGGTTCCTAGAGTCTCCAAAAGTAGAATGGGAGCAAGAGCCTTCAGCTACCAGGCTCCTCTCCTGTAGAACCAGCTCCCCGTCTGGGTTAGGGGGGCAGACACCATCGCCTCATTTAAGAGTAAACTGAAAACTCTCCTCTTTGATAAAGCTTATAGTTAAGAAGTGAGGAGTTGCAGAGTCCGCCTAACCGGGCCCACCTGCTTCTCTTCGTAGTCATCAGATTTATTTATTTATATAAAACTCCCCCTGCTGCTACCCTGATTTGCATTTGTATAGCTCACAGCATTTTCATTTACAGTACATGTGAAAGCCTCCCCTAGAATTAGAGGGAAGGGGGGGTAATGGGGGGACAACTGCCAAGCAAGGCCCACGTCAATTTCCGACAATTCATGGCAGTTTTCGGTGTTGCCTGTAAATTGCCGTATACAGCCGTAAACCTGAAGTTCCACCACAATCTACAGTGCCGCATACTGACAAAAATCCCACTTTTCATGCATTGAACAATGTGGCCATTTTCAGGAAAGGACATGTTAAAAATCTGTTAAAAAATTACCCATTACAGTTTCATGTTAAAAATCAGAGGTGGTTTTACACCAATTCTGTGCTTATTTCATAAGAATTTAGCTTATTTGTGTACTTCAGCAATTGAAGCATTTACTTTTGTAATTTGTAAAAAAGTGTTATTATATTTCTGTAATTAAGAATTTTATTACTTTTGCACTTAAAGGATTCTAATTGAAATACTCTCAGAACTAAGCAACACAATGTGAATAAATATGAACACATGAACATAAAGATGAAAACATGATTAATAATCAGAGGTTTATTCTACGTGGAGAGGACGTCTGCTCACAGCCAGTTTTTTTTTTTCTTTCTATAAATTCCAATGTTTTCACTCTGTTGTTATTACACACACATGCTCAGAACCTATACATGCACTAATGGAGAGATGTCAGAGTGGGGGAACTGCCCATGGGTGCAACCCTAACCCTTGGGGGTTCGGTGCCTTGCTCAAGGTTCACCTTCTGGGCATTGCCAAGGTGAACTGGTACCTCTCCAGCTACTAGTCCACCACCATACTTTGTTCCGATGGGGATTTGAACCAGTGACCCTCCGGTTCCCAACCCAACTCCCTACAGACTGCCACCCTCAGTCAAAGACAATATTACAACATTTTTATATAAAAAAACTAAACACAGAGAAATGTAGAACTAGTACTACTTTAACTTTAAATTTAAGTACTTTCAGATGTTTGCTGGACGTTGAGTAAGATCTGTAATAAATGTTTCTATATTAACTGTTTAGAGGATATAAAACCTCTAATAAACTGTGAAACTCTGAGAATGAGCTGATTTTAATTTGTATTCTCCCATCATGCAACACTGTGAGGACATCCACTAAATGTAATAATTTCATTAAAACTATTTCAAATGTAAAGAAAACATCTAGTGTCTGAATTATTCTGTTTTTATCTGTTTAAAGTTATCAAAGTAGAGAAGAATATCATCAATATAGCAGCTTATTCTTAACTTTTCAACAGTCATGTAGATTGTTTGTTAACAGGAGAGTTTCTCTGCAGTTATTCTGAAGGAAACTTGGGAAGACAAATGTAGTTGCATATTATGAGGATGAATCTGTTCTGTTGGATAATCAGGTAAAAACATCCAAAAGTAAAAAGGTGACGTCTAACTTCATCATCCAGTAAGAGTCAAATGCAGTTTGTATCTTTATCATTTCATTCTTGAAATTCATAAACATGTTTGATCCTTTTCTCCCATTTTCTGAGACCTGAGGCCTGTACTACGAAGCAGGATTTGGCGTTAGCGAGGTAACTTCAGTTTCAACCCAGGATTTTCTGTATCACGAAGGTGGATCACTTGTTATCGGGTTCAATCGCTGTGGTAACTCATGCTGAACGCCTTACCTGGTCGGGAGCAGGTTAAGTTGGAGATTAGAGATCAACCGGTGTTAAAGCACCGCCTACTGACCAATCAATACTCAATTGATAACGGCGTCACCGTTCTTAGAAGATCAGGCGGAGCTCGGTGCACGAAGAGAGAGAGAGGGGGAGAGAGGTGCGCTCATAAAAGTTAAAACATTTACAGACCGACAACCCCGTTAACATTCACTGATGGGTATCTTTATGAAAGATATAGATTTTAAGAGGAGTGAATTACATATAGGCTATTTGTCGGCTTCTTCAGCCGTGTGTTAGAATTATGTTTTGATATTTTTTTTATTTTCTCTCACGATCGCTTACCATTGCCAGGGTTTCAACTGAAATAAATAGCTAAAGCAACGACAGTTCATGGAAAGCAAAAGTGTAATTATGGTCAGATCTTGTGCCTGACTGATGGGGAAGTGACCAGTGTAGTCTAATGTAGGATATTATAGTGGGTGTACTGTACTGTACATTGGCCAGAATCTTCCTTTGGGGGAGAAGGGGGGTGTATCATAGTGGAGGGGCCTGGGTGTCCTCCCCCAGGGAAGTTCAACAACTTCATTGCTTGCATTCCAATACACTTTAATGCACCGATTTACGGTAAAAATACCTTTATTCAGCTCATGTTTCATGTTAAGAAAAAAGCACGGATGACAATTCAAAATGTATCAAAAATATAATGGAAAGTAGCCTATGTTGTTACGGATCATTGGGCATTTTTAAGTTAGACTATATAGAAATCCTGGAGCTTACTATCACGTAGACTACACCACTGGAAGTGATATTGATAGGGTAAGCGTTGTGATTTACATAAAACAGCGTCGGCTTTTTTTGCCTGCATTCTGCCTGTAAAACGTGTTTGTGTTCTTCATATTTATGTAGAATTATAGTTTGCTCTTCTTGTTTAAAATATACGGCTCTGGTAGATGTTTGCGATTGGTCATGCTGTGCAAACCCCGCCTCTTTTATGTGAACGCGCGCGCCGCTGGATTGGGAAACCCTGAGTTGATTTAACTAGTTGATAACCAGCGACGTAATACAGCTTATGCGGGACCGCGGTTGTTAGGTTAGGTGAAGCCGGATAACTGAAAGAGATCCAGGGCTGGTTGATCTTGCTTTGTAGTACAGGCCTCAGGTTCAGATAGAGACCAGATTCAAAAAGCCTCCCATTCAAAACATCTATGCACACAGATGGGGGCGGAGCTGCCTTGCAAGGTGCTGGCCTGCCATTAGGAGCAACTTGGGGTTGAGTGTCATGCTCAAAAACACTTCAACTTGCAGACAGTCAACCTTCTGGTCAAAGGACCTCCTGAGCCAACCATTTTTTTGTTCACATCAGTCACTTAGACACTAATCTTGCATGTGCTCCTCTGTGACAGTATACTGAATATCTTTGAGTTGTGTACAAAACAAGACATTTGAGGACGTCATCTTGGGCTTTGGGAAACACTGATCCAGGTAGGGAGGGGCGCGACAAGCAGGTGCAATTCCGTGAAACTTCTGAGTTCGTGCCCGTCACACGCACATGCCCACCCGCTGCAAGTGTTGAATTGTGTTGAGATTTTTGCGGTTTGTGAGTTCTCTAAAAATATAAAACAGTTACCAGGACATAGACAGCGGGGTTTCTGCTTGTCAGAGCATCGGCACAAGACTGGATTTATCAGTTAACCATAATTATGACTACGCTAATTTAGCTAACTTTAGCTATCAACAATAACAATCCGTGGTTAGGAAAGACTAGTATTGCCACTATTTGTTATAAATTGTCCTGTGATTAGGGATATACGATACCACGGTCAGCTAATCTCATTCAGTTGTACGGCGGTGATACAGTAGTAAACAGAATCTCCATGGTTACCGCACATTGATCGCCTGGCGTTTAATCGAGGAGCGTTGTCCTTCACATGAGGAACGTAATGACCCTGCAGAGCCATGCGACTATGCAGGCGAAGTGTCGCTCCACGTGTGAAAAGCCCTTAAGACGCATGGAGCTTTGAACTGTCCACACACTTTTGGTCAGGTAGTGTCAACAACTGTGTGGGACAGGAAATGGTCACAGTGCATTTACAGGCTTCCTGAAGAAGAGATAATCAGACAGGAAAGTCAAAACAGACTAAAGTCAAGAGGGGACCGTGCTTTCGCTGTTGTTGGTCCTAAGCTGTGGAATAGCCTCCCCGTCACCTTGAGATCGCTGTCCTCTTTATATGAGTTTAAGCTCAAACTAAAGTTTTATCTCTTGGAGCGTGCATTTCTTTAAATTTTTATTTTTTATCTATGTCTTTTTGTTGTCTGAAGGATGTTTTATTCTATTTTCTTATCTGACTCTTTTTATGTGAAGCACAGTGGTCAACTTCTGTTGTGTTTACTAGTGCTATATAAATAAAATGAAATGAATGAAATAAATGGAAATGTTTCAGAGATTAATTCAGTGCAGGAACACAGATAATCAACGTCTTTAGTCATCATGGTGGTTTAACCGACTGGATGTCTTGTCACGGCACCTCACACATTAGTAAGTTTATTATTATTGCTCTCTCTCTATTTCTCTACTCAATTCAATTTGCTTTATTGGCATGAACAAAAAAAACATGTTGCTAAAAAAGTTTACAGACGATTCATAAATATATATAAATATATATTTATATATATCACATATTAAAGTTGCAGAAGGAACCTTATTTTTGGCATCATTGGGAAAAAATCCCATAACACCCTTTAAGTCTACTGTAATTCAAGTGTTCTTTGAGAAAACTAGACTTCTGCTCTTGGCTCTGTTGTCAGGCTTTAGATATGTAGCCATGACGGGAGACTCTGACTTTTGAGTCCATGGTCTTGGTCTTGTCTCGGTCTCGCCCTACCTTGGTCTTGATCTTGACTCGGTCTCGATACACTCTGGTCTTGGTGCTGACTTGGTCTCGGTTTGAAAGAATGCGATTAGCTAATAGTGAAGACTGCTATTAATAAAATGTGCAATATTTAGTTGAATGTTTGGTGTAAAATTTGGTTTAACATTTTTTTATTCCTCTTTTATTATTATATTTACTGTTTTTTCATTAGATACATTGTGGAATAATGTCACAGATTGTTTACAGAAATATCTTATTTTCAGTGGATTTTTCATTTATTTTTAATTACTTTATTTAACATGATAGAAGGTGCAATATGTAGATGCTGCTGTGGAACTAAGGCAGACATTTCAGATTATAAGAAAGTAATGATATTTTTTGTTTTGTTTGTATTATAGCTTTAGTTTTTGTGAAAAATGTTCTGTCTTTGACTGTTGATTGTTCCATGCTTATTAAATGAAAACACTCATATCTATGTTCTCATCCTTAGAATAAAGAAATATAAAGAATATAGACAGGGGTGCACGTAACTTTTTTTTTTTTTTGTAAGTTACTCAGGTGAGTACCAGCAGATGGTGTTTGGTATTTACCCCACACGTACAGTAGGTGGGTGGTCTAATAAGTGCCATCTTCCTCCCTGTCCTCCTCAGTGTCTCCTTCACTGTCCTCTGCTTCAGCTTCTTCCATTGTAGATGATGAACATGCAAGACAGAAAGTACTCTGTTATGATTCATATTTTGCTTGTTGTATGATAGTTTACCCACATAAAAGTCTGTTGCTGGAAGCACATCTACCTATTCTCCCTCAATGAAAGAAATCTTGCTCTGGCCTCACCCCGCCCAAAGCTACCTACCTTAGGTTGACTTGCCTTTTTTGGTTTTCCATTATGATAAAATGTCCCTGGTGCCTGCTATGAGGTAGGCCTACTTTTTTTTGTCTCACCTCCGTCCAGGTTCCAAGTGAGCTGAGGCAATACCAAAAGGTGACGTGAAAACCTGCAGACTCTTGATTGGTCAGAGAGAATCGTCACTAATCACTGCGTCATCATTACTAGTGACAGACGGGGGTGTCCTGAACAAACCCCCCATTTTTAAATAGTTTAGCCAGTGGTGTGTTTTTTTGATGCCTGCAGCTTCTTTATAAACTAAATGTGTCTTCTGGCAAACAGCCTCCATCCTGGCTCCTCACTCCTCAGGGCAGAAATAGGAGCTTTAAGTCGGCCTTCACAGAGGACCAGAACTACTTTACAAGATATAAAAAGAACTAAGATTCAGTCATAGTCCCCTGCAAAACTGAGTTACATGTCATATTGATATGATTGATTGAGAAAGCCATCCGGCCATATCAAGACACAACACATTTCCTATCTTAGAAGGAAAGAAGGGAGGAGTGGGGCACTCAGTCTGTCTGCAGAGATACAGTGGAGCACAAACCAAGAGACAAACACAAAACTGGGAAAATACAACACAGAAGTAGAAGAGCAACTGTGGAACCTTAAGGAGAAAATACGAGGAAGAAGTTTGAGAAACATCAGAGGAAAAACTAAGATAGGAGAATAAATCAGACGGTAAGAAAATAATACCTCCTTCAGAACGTCTCATCTGCTTTATAACTTTTTAACTTTATAACTTTTCTTCCTAATGTTCCAGATGAAATACGATTGTCTTTGCTGCTTTTACTGTGCGTTCTGCTGCTTCATCTACTTCTTCTACTTCTGCTGTGTGTTTTGCTGGATTTGCTGTGTTTTTTGTCCAGAATTTTGTGGTCTTCCTTAAAGTGACTGAAACTGTTTTGAGTAATCAGACTAGCTTAGTGTTAAGTGTGGAGTTGGGGAGTGGTGCTTAACGACTGTCCAGGTGCTTTGTTGAGTGATTAGCTAGGATGGGGCCTCCTCACCTGTAGCCATCAGCAATCACTTCCTTGTATTTAATATTGGCATTTTTGCCCACCACCGTGTCTGTCCTATTGGAGAGACTATTCTGTGTCTCTGCTGACGTTTACGGTAAGCGTATTGTCTCATTTCCAGTGCTCCCGTGTCACAGACGCTAGTTTGCTGCTCCTGCTTTATTGTTTAATTTAACGGCTAAGTGCCTGGATTTCATTTAAATTACAGTAGTTATACTCAAGCACTTAGAGTTTTCTTCTCTTACAGCAACTGCCTCACAGATCTCACAATTGTTAAAACGCTGTTAGCTACTTTAGCCTAGCCATTAGCAATGGCTAATTCCTCTCCCTCTCCTGCTCTCTCTTGCTCTGTGTGTCAGATGTTTAGCTATTGCTCTGCCTCCTTTAGTGATAAAGATATATGTAATAAATGTAGTATATTCACTGTTCTGGAGGCGAGGCTTAGTGAGCTTGAGACACGGCTCCACACCATGGAATCAAAATCATCTTGTGCGGACCAACATACTGTAGCTTCTGTTAGCAGTCCCCCAGCAGGCCCCGAGCAGCAAGTGGGGGACTGTCTGACAGAAGCGTAGCGCTTGCTCTAAAGCGGGGAGCGCACATGGCGGCGGTCGCTCTAAACTGGAGCCTATGGCTAACCACCAACATCTTCGCCTTTCTCCCCACTCAGTGATACACCCCTTGAGAAGCCATCTCTGGTTATTTGGAGCTCTATACTACGGAACGTGAAGTTGGCGGCTCCAGCGGCCACGGTCTTGTGCGTCCCTGGGGCCAGAGTGGGCGATGTAGAATCCTATCTAAAGCTGCTGGCTAAAAATAACTGTTTAAGTTAATAACCTTTGTTGTTTACCGAGCTCCAGGTCCGTATTCTGAATATTTATCTAAATTCTCTGAGTTTTTATCATGCGTAGTCCTTAAATTAGACAAAGTACTTATTGTAGGTGATTTTAATATCCATGTGGATGTTGACATTGATAGTCTTAGTATTGCTTTCAACTCACTACTAGATTCAATTGGTTTCAGTCAGAGTGTGCATAAGACCACACATTGTTTTAACCACACCATCGACCTTGTGCTGGCATATGGAATCGAAATTGAAGATTTAATAATATTTCCACAGAATCCTTTATTATCCTTTATTGATAACTTTTAAATTCTTACTTCCAGACTATACGAAATTAGATAAAAGCATCTACACTAGATGCCTATCTGACAGTGCTATAGCTAAATTTAAGGAAGATATTCCAACAGCATTTAATTCAATGCCGTTCCTTAATATAACAGAGAACTCTGGTGTTAATTTTACTCCCTCTCAAATTGATAATTTTGTAGACAGTGCTACAGCCTGCCTACGGATGACTTTAGACTCTGTTGCTCCTCTCAAGAAGAAGATGATGAAGCAAAGGAAATTAGCACCTTGGTATAACTCCCAAACTCGCAAATTAAAACAAACCTCGCAAAAACTCCACCAAACTGGAAAAATTTTGTTTACTCATATTATTACTCATCACTAATAGAAGAAGATAAGAACAACCCAAAGTTTCTTTTTAGCAATGTAGCCAGGCTGACAGAATTACAGCTCTATTGAGCCATCTATTCCTATAGCTCTGAGTAGTGACGACTTCATGAGCTTCTTCAATGATTAAAATCCACTCCTCAGGATGTTTTTTTGCTACCTTTTTTTATTTCACTATTATTTCCTATTATCTTAAACCTTGGGCCATCGCAAGTTGATAACAACCACCCCCAACTCGGCCCTGTTTGGTCTCAGGGGCCAAGAAATACCCTTTTTGGGAAAAGCTTTTGGCGGAATTATGTAATTGTGAATATTAAGGGACTGCAGCTACATAAATGGCCATATAACCCTAAACGTTTGCATGGTGTATCCTGACACATAGGGGAAACTAGCAGAAAAAGATTCTGGGGATTGCTTTCTTTTTGCATATTTTTTGCATAAGAAAATCTTAACAACAAAAAAGTTTAGACTTGACTTATGTACTGCTCTACTATATGAAGTGAATTGCATGAAAAGTGAGTAATGTTATGCCCCTAGGTGGACTGGGGTCAGGGTGCAACATAGGGTACAATCACACAAAATCAATTAACCAAATGTGAGATTTATTAAAGTCCAAAAAGTCCTCGCAACACAAGGAATAAAGATGACTCTAGTATGCAGTCTGTTATCAAAAAGCCAACCTTCAATTGAGTAAACGTTAGTAACCTGTACAGGTAAACATTCTTTACAGCCAAATGGCGAAACTAAAATACAGCTCAAACATAAAATAGAAAACATTTCTTTGGTTCTTAGATCTTTTTGCTGCTTATCCATGCTGTACTTTGACGATTGGTCAAGTTACTGTATTGTATTAGTGTAGAATATAAACTCTCAATCATCATTTTCCTCCTCTTCCTCATCTTCACTGAATAAACTTTGAATTCTGATTAAGAATCTTTATCGGTCAGACCTTCCTTTTGCCTTTGAATGCATAAGTGCAGTCAGCGCCAGTCATCGCATGCAAGTTCATTAGTCTATCTCCCATGTCAAAGATTTGACTTTTGCTCTGACTCTCACTGTTCTGATGTGAGGCATTTTAGTTTGGATATACTGCATGTAAATGATCACCCTCACATCTGTTTCTTCATGTTTTGAACAGATCTCTGGTAGAAGTTCTTTTGACATAACTATAGCATTGCATTCTATCTTGAAAGCAGTGACAGACAGGGATCAAAAAATTGCCCTGGCATTTGCAACACACTGGCCCTATTTTTGTCAACAACCTAGCTTGGAAATTAGTAACTCTGCCTTCCGAGTTAATCTTTCCACGCACCTTGCGGCTGCATGCATAAAATAACTATCAGTAGTAGCCCGTAGGAGTCCATAGGGGTGCGGCCCTTCTGGCATTTTCAATGACAATTCTAGAAGGCCAGTCCGTCACTGCTTGAAAGCTTGACCAGCCTCTATGAAAATGACAGGCCTTCGGATGATGTCTTCCATCATATCACGAGAGCTCCAGTGATCCAGAAGTAAATGAATGAGTGCTGTTGTGGAAAATCTCTTTGGTGTTCGGTGATGAAGATGGAAAATAAGTTTGTCTGACACGCTGGAGTTCTTTAAGTTATTTTCTTTATTCTTTTGCAAAAGAAGGAGACCGTTTAACAGACTGACAAGCAATCTGAGAAAGTGTGTCAGTGAACAAAGAAACTTCAGGGTTTTTATAGCTGAGCATGAGATGGGAGGGACTGTTTTCCTGCTGACACTGCTTCTTTTACTGCTGAGTCTTGAGCTTTTGGTGGAAGGTTTCCTCGAGTTGCGGATAACCTACTCGTATAAAGCTGAGCCCTGAGGCTTTCTGTGGAAAGCTTCCTCGGCTTGCGGAAAACATACTCAGCCCTCTGCTTCATGTAGAATGTGCATGAGGGAGACAGAGGGGGCCGCATAGGCTTGCATGACAGATACAGGAGAAGCTATGATCACTTTTTTAGAATAATAGAGTATTATACTAAATCCTTATAACTGATATATTATATTATATAGAAAACAGAGTAAATATTGTATAGTATAAAGTTAATATATATGAAATTATGAGAATATAAAAAGTAATGGATAAGATATGTAAGAAATATCACACAGTGCCTTCTTGTTTTCATTATTTGTGAGAAAACTATTCCAATCAGCAGGTCGATGAACATTCAGCCCATTAATTATAAAACGTTCACCACAACCTCTGCGATCTCTCTCAGCTGAATTTGCTGAATAAAGACGGTCAATGTAAGTGTCTGTGCTGAATACTGTTTCAGCTGCAGCAGGTAGACTTTTGAAGGTGCTCTCTGATATAGTCTTCATTGTCCGTGGTACATTGCGCATGTAGAATGAGGAGTTTCCATCTTGAATGAGAGCACATTGTCTTGGAGAAGGAGTGCATTCTCAGCATCTTTGATCATGTGATTAATTCCTTTTGCTTTGTCTTTTGCAAAAAGCCATCGATTGTTGAGATGGAGTATGGCGTCAGAGTCAAGGGATAGGTTATTAGGTCAGAGATGCTAATTTGTGACTTAAGTTCTTTTGATTTGATGAAGATCTGAACGATAAACCCATTTGTGGCCTTGTACTGCCTCACTTTTTGGTTTGATGCTACGAGCTTCCTTTTAGGTTTGGTAGATTTTGTTAGACATTGTCTTGAATCTGTTCCTCTTGATGGGTTCAAAGAAAAGGACCTTTTTCGTTTGAAGTCGATCACGGATGAACTTCTCTTTTTGAGTTTTGCCATTTTTCAGGGCATTCAGGACATCTTAGGGCAACTCTTCTGGCAGAGCTGCTCCTGAACTCAAACTTGTCAAGGGCTGAGAAGTCTCAAGCTGAAATGGGTTGATAAAACTCTGAAAAGCTTGTACTGTTTGCTGCACTTGCTCCTCAGACCGAGTGATTTCACGTGGTCTGAGATCTCTTTGTTGCTTCTCTGTATGTTCGCCTCGGCCACTTGTCATTTCCCACATGGCTTCTACAAACTCTCCTTTGGCATGGTCAGTCAGGATATGATGTTGGCTCGCTTCATAATTACTGGTTATTCCACAGATCCCAGCAGAATATGTCCCAGACCCTGAGTTTGACTTGAATCAAACTAGAAGTAGAGTGGGTTACATGTAGAAAAATATAGGACACCAATCTCCCAATAGAATCAATATCTTTCTATAACCAGAAAAACAGATCAATTTACCTCCAAATTGTCTTTGCTGAATAACTTCAGGATGTGACATAGATGTGATATATATATATACATAGATTAATTTTTTTAATCTAGATTAATCTCACTGTAATCTTGGAATTAATCTAGATTAATCTAGATTAAAATGGTTCATTTGAATTCTGCCATTCAGAATATGTGTGCTACCCAAATAATGACTAAAAGTACGTCTTTGAGAACGGGTTTCTCAAGCCAGGTGGCGCATTAGACCAGAGGCTCATCTCCTGTTTCCAAAATGCATCACATACTGCTTGAGAAAGCTGTTCTACTATGATAATTGGTGATGAAAATAAATCATTTTCAATAAGATGTACTTGTGTTTACTAACTGTTTATTCAGTTAAACATGAATTTTGAACTGTAGGCCTACACAAGAGGTCGTGATTAACTGTTTTACAGTCAGTAGCTTTGTGTCAATCAGTCCAAGCTCTATTTCTCCTTCTTCCACCAGTCACCCAGGCAGACCAGCTTGTTCACATTTTTTGGTGACAACCTAGATCTCCTCTTCTGCAAAATATGGCCTGCTGAGGAAAAAAGTCTCTCGCATGGGACAATTGTGGCAGGAATCCCCAATTATTTATGGGCAATGTGGGCCATCTTACCATAGACAGCAGTGTGCTCTGACCACCACTTTAGTGGACACTGATCTAGACTGGCACTGGGCTCTACCTTGTACCTCTCCACAGTATTGTATTCTGGTGTCTCCTCATCTGATTCAGAGTCTGATCCCATCAGTAGCAGGGCTGTTTTCTTCTTGGGTGGCTCAGGGTTCTCCTCCCCGAGTGGCTGCAGAGCAGGTTCTTCTCCCTTCACCAACTCACTTAGCTTTGCCCACACTGGCTCCCTCTCTGCTCTGGGCAAGCACTTGAGATCCTTAAATCGTGGATCTAGAGCAGTTGTCACCTTTGATGAATAAAAAATAATAATTATTGATTGATGAAAATTTCACTTTCCAAATCCAACCTCCATATTTCTTCATGACTCATTCATCTATTAATTGACCGATCTACTGGCTTAACAGTCTATAATGGTATAAACAATGCAGTTATCTTCTGGTCAGTCTGACATACCTTAAGCCATTCCAGGTTTATTTTCTCGCTCTGCAGGTTGAGGTCCTTGGTAAAGGCAGCCTTGAATCGCACAATATAGGCAGGATTATCATCTGAGATCTTCATCACGTGCTGGAGGTGGCACAGGGCAGGTAGAACCGAAGAGCAGGATACATACTTATCCCCACCAAGGAGCTCAGTTATGTACCTACACAGACAGACAGACAGACAGACAGACAGACAGACAGACAGACAGACAGACAGACAGACAGACAGACACACACAGACAGACAGAAACAGAGCAATAAATAATTAATGACTGATTAATTTAACTCAGATTACACATTTTTAAAGTTCTTTATCATTACATTTAAGGGCACGTGTTTCTTAAATACAAAGTGACATTTCCTTTTTATTTATTTATTTATTTAAACAGGGACAACGTACAATATACTTTAACCTTAGACAGGAGAGATGCATTATACCAGGTTGTAGCACATGTGCTAGTTTCCACCTGTAGTCCCTGGGCAGGCTGATGTATGCCAATTCATGAACACGCTATCTTTGTAGACCATACCTGCATGGCTCCAGCAGTTTCTCTAGCTTTGCCAACTTTTCATATTCAGCATTTGTTGGGAGGGCCAGATTGTGCTTCTGCTGAGACAGTGTTGTGTGCAGTGTGTCTCTGTTGCGCATCACGCGCTTGATCATCTCAAGGGGGGAATTCCACCGTGTTGGAACATCTTGCACGAGTGGCTCCTGAACTTGAAGGGAGGCTTGCTGGACATTCAGCTCGTCTGAGTTGGCCGGACTGTGTTTGAAATGTCCAACCACTTTACGGCACTTGGCCAGTGCACCATCAAAACCACCTTCCCGAAGTGACATTACAATAGCTCTCTGTACAAAATGCACAACACAGGGCAAATGCTCAAATGGCAGTATCCTCCCTGCTGCCACCATATTAGGAGCGCTGTCTGTTCCAATAGTGCTGATTTTGTCAGCTATCCCCCCACTGATTAGCGACATCGAGAAACTGCCTGGCACACGCTTCTGCAAAGTGACGCTCCTCTGTTTTCATCACACCTAACGGACAGACAAAGTAGATCAGAATAAGTTCACTACTAGTAGTAAACAACTAGCAATCATCAAGAAGCAAACATAATGTGGTGGTAATTCGTGGTGTCGTGGTAATTAATAGGCTAAGTAATTAAATTAAATTATGTAATTTAAAATGACATAACGTAGCCTACCCAAAGCGAAGGAGGGAAGTTCCCAGCTGGCATCAATGAGGTGTACGGTAATGCCGGGGTAGTTCTCGTTGTTGACAGATGTCCAATGGTCCCCAGTCCTCGCCTCTACCATCTTCTCATCTTTTGCGGCTTTCTCTGCGGCGTGCTGGTCATGTATTCTCCTCATTATAGTTCGCCTCGCAGGTAGTTTGTAAGATGGGTCACCTGTGGCCGCCTGGAGAACAAGCTCGAGCCCATCATCTTCAACCACGCTGATGGGCCAGTAGCTGGTGGCATTCCACTGAGCGAGGAGATTAGTTAGCTTGCCTGATAGAGCTGTGCTGACGGGCTTGCCTCGGTTGCACTCAAACATAGTAGTTTGACGACGACTCTTCACCTGCGCTACATCAGTGCTTAGCCCGGCATCTTCCGCATTAGCTAAGGGATGCTTTGCGTTTAGGTGGTACTTGAGACTGGAAGAACTCCTACAGTAAACTAATTCCGCATTGCACAAGGTGCAAACAACCTTAGTCTTGTCAAGGTTTCCATTGGGAAGCTTCTTAAAAATAAATTTTCCCTGAAGCAAACCCAGCGGCTTCATAGCTGCATCCATGTTAGCACGTCACGTTTGATGTGGTAATTTCACAGTAGGCATACACACATAGGTTCAAAGACTCGTTCTCCCCCTACAGTGCAATTCGGCTAGGTATACATATATCCCCATATATCTCTGACCTGATACAGCTGCGTACGTCCTCACGTAGTCTGAGATCAACAGGTCAGAGATTTTTAGTTGCCCCCCATACACATTTTAAAACTAGAGGGGACCGTTCGTTTCAAGCTGTGGCACCAAGGCTGTGGAACTCCTCCTTCCGTACACTGCTTGGATTCAGTGACAAATTTTAAAACGCAGTTGAAAACTCTTCTTTTTAAAGAGGCGTTTCAATAGACCATAGGGTGATTAGGTCGGTTTTATTGTGTCTTAAGTGTATTTCTGTTTATTTTCCGATTATGTACTGCAATGTATAAATGTTGTGTATCCACCCATTTGTTGTGAAGCACTTTGTGATTTTTATCTGTGAAATGTGCTATAGAAATAAATTTTACTTACTTACTTACTTACATCCGCACTAAAATATCAAGGTGAAAGTCATCATAGCTTGCGTAGTATAGACCCAACTCCCAACCCAACTTTGAGAATAGATTGACGGCAATATTTTTTTTATCGCCCGATAAGAGTCTCACGTTAACGCAGCACGTTAACGGCAATAACGGCCCACCACTAATATATACAGTACAGGCCAAAAGTTTGGACACACCTTCTCATTCAATGTGTTTCTTTGTTTTCATGACTATTAACATTGTAGATTCTCACTGAAGGCATCAAAACTATGAATGAACACATATGGAATTATGTACTTAACAAAAAAGTGTGAAATAACTGAAAACATGTCTTATATTTTAGATTCCTCAAAGTAGCCACCCTTTGCTTTTTTTGATAACTCTGCAAACCCTTGGTGTTCTCTCAATGAGCTTCATGAAGTAGTCACCTGAAATGGTTTTCACTTGACAGGTGTGCCTTGTCAGGGTTCATTAGTGGAATTATTTCCCTTATTAATAAAAAACAAAGGGTGGCTACTTTGAAGAATCTAAAATATAAGACATGTTTTCAGTTATTTCACACTTTTTTGTTAAGTACATAATTCCATATGTGTTCATTCATAGTTTTGATGCCTTCAGTGAGAATCTACAATGTAAATAGTCATGAAAATAAAAGGAAACGATTTGAATGATGTGTCCAAACCTTTGGCCTGCCTGTATATATATATATATATATATATATATATATATATATATATATATATATATATATATATATATATATATATATATATATATTATTGAAGCTGCACTTTAATATGGCTCTTGTTCTTGCGCTCACTACTTGCTGTCTGGAGTTTGCACTTTCAGGGTTGAAAGCACTTAATTGGAAGTCGCTTTGGATAAAAGCGTCAGCTAAATGACATATAATGTAATGTAGTTATGACGGGAGAAAAGCAGGAAGTAAGGTGAACATTCAATCTCCATGTGTGCCTTGCAAAGTGATAGCCCTGAATACTGCTCCTGTGGAGTAACTTTGTTTAGTTTTTTTAGAAGTGGAAATATACGTTTTATACTGAACTATATTTTTATTTATGTATTTTAAATGGTTTTAAATTTGTATTCATTACTATTTTTATTCTTATTTTATTCCCTATTTTGCTATTTGTTCTTTAATGATTGATGATTTGTGTAAAGCACTTTGAGTTGCCTTGTGCTGAAATGTGCTATATAAATAAAATTGCCTTGCCTTGCCTTGCCTAACGTTATAACCTAAGCCATATTATCTGGATACATGTTTAGTCACCTGTTGATTCCAGAGTGTTGGAGCTAAAATCGCAAAGGCATGATCACCTTTGGTCTTGTAGTTGGAGCGAGGGATAGATAAAAGACCAAGGTTCGAGGATCTGAGGGGGCGGTTAGTGGAGTGAGGAACAAGACGCTTAGAAATGGAATGGGTGGAAAGGTCATGTAATGCTTTGAAGGTAATGAACAGGATCTTATATTGGAATCTGAATTTGCCAATGAAGGGATGCAAGAATAGGTGTGATATGAGACCGGCGACTTGTTCTGGTTATTAATCTGGCAGCTGCATTTTGTACAAGTTGCAGCCGTTAAGACTGCAACACAACCCCGCAGAATCCAAACCATTGCCAGAGCATTGTGTATGTGAGGTGTAAACGTAGAAAAAGATATTTATTTTTAACCCAAAAATGAACAATGTAAATGTAGCCTTACTTGGCCATTGAAGCTGATTCTGATTCTGTTCCAGTAAAGCTCCTCCTCTTCCTGTTCACAGATATACACTGAAGACAGCACACCTGGACATGTATCACCTGTTGGTGCTGCTGCTGCTGATGCTGTGCAGCTCAGGTAGGACTCTGCTTTAAAGATGACGTGTTATTTGAATATTTGTGATGATCTTGTAATCAGAGGACACACTGCTCTCTCACACACACACACACAAATGGGAAAATAGATTTAACGATAAATCCTCCATGTTGAGAAAAGTCAGCCATGGTGTTCCACAAGGCTCTGTGCTTGGACCACTTCTATTTACATTAAATATGCTTCCTCTAAGCAATATTGTTAGGAAACACTACATAGTGTCACTGTTATGCAGATTATACCCAATTATATCTATTGATTGAGCCAAAAGAAACCAATCAGCTGGTACATTTTTAAATATGCAATAATTACTGAATAGGTGCGGTTAGTTTATAATTACAGTATGTTTTCTTTAAATTCCTCCCGAACAGCAGACTTGTGTTCTGTGTATTCACATGTTCATTCACATTTAGTAAACTGTTAAAATGCTCCAGAGTGAGTTCACTGAGATGTTCTTTCTGCTCAGGACTTCAGGCTGAAGGAGAACAAACCTCAACAGGTACACAGAGACAGAAAAGAAACAAAGAATCATTAAAGCAGAATCAGCATTTACAGTTTCATCTTTTCTTAAATAAATTCAGAGTCTGTCAGATTGGTGGGAGGAGAGAGTCGCTGTACAGGAACACTGGAGGTGAAACATCGTGGAGAATGGAGACCAGTTGATGTCTCTGCCTGGACCCTGAAGACAGCAGCTACTGCCTGCAGAGAGTTGGACTGTGGCTCTGCTGTTTCTGTAGAAGAGAGAAAAGAGTCCTCAGTAAGATCTATGTGGTGGATCAAGTCTGACTGTGTTCAGTTTGGATCTGCTCTGAGGGAGTGTGCATCATCATTATCATCAGATTACACTTCCTCCATCCTTTTTCTCACCTGTTCAGGTAAGCACATCAGTGACATCATCTATGACATCATTGATGACAGTAATGTACCCAGGTTGACACACACACGCAGCAGCTAGAATGGCAGAAGACTGTCTCCAGCAGCCATGATGAGCTGCTGCCTCAGTAAACAGCTGCTGAATGCATCAAGATATATATCTGTAGATATGACACATGTCTGTTGCTTCAGGAGTCCCCTGAGCCAACTAGCCTTAAAGGACACATTCTTCAGGTTGACAGCTTTCTGAGCCACTGCTTTTCACCAGTTCTGTTGTTAATTATCAACTTCTGTTGGTATTTTGCTTAGTCCAGTTTGAATCACTGAATTGTTTTCATGAAATCTTTTTATTTAGTGTCTGGTGTCTTTTCTCTCTCTCTATTGTATTTTCTATCATCTCTCCAGACTCTGTCAGGCTGGTGAATGGGACCAGTCTGTGCTCAGGAAGACTGGAGGTGAAGACTAACCAGTCTACCCAGTATTGGTCCTCAGTGTGTGAAGATGACTTTGACCAGCAGGATGCAGAGGTGGTCTGTAGGGAGCTTGGCTGTGGGCCTCCTTCAGTCCTCCAGTGGGCGCTCTATGGAGAACTGGGGCATGCAATGTGGACCAAAGAGTTCCAGTGTGGAGGCCATGAGTCTGCTCTCCTGGACTGTAGAAGCTCAGACTCAGATAGAAACACCTGCTCACCTGGAAAAGCTGTTGGACTCACCTGCTCAGGTATAAGAGGAGCTGCAGCTTTGATTTGGTTAATTTCTGTTAATCACTTTTATCTTTTGCTGATGTTTCTGTTCAGAGCCTGTCAGGTTGGTGGGAGGAAAAAGGCGCTGTGCAGGAACCCTGGAGGTGAAACATCACAGAGAATGGAGACCAGTGGATCACTATTTCTGGCCCCAGAAGGAAGCAGTTGCTGCCTGCAGAGAACTGGACTGTGGCTCTGCTGTTTCTGTAGAAGAGAGAGTGTCCTCATACAGATCTGCATGGTGGATCAGGTCTAACTGTGTTCAGTTTGGATCTGCTCTGAGGGAGTGTGCAACATCATTATCATCTTCTTCCATCCTGGATCTCACCTGCTTAGGTAAGCCCTACAGTGGCATCCTCTATGACTTCATCTATGACAGTAATGTACACAGGTTGACACACACATGCAGCTGCTAGAATGGCAGCAGACTGTCTCCAGCAGCCATGACGGAGTCTGATGAGCTGCTGCGTCAGTAAATCAGCTGCTGACTGCACCAAGATATATAGCTGTATGTATGTAACATACACCAAGATATATATCTGTAGATATGAAACATACACCAAGATATATATCTGTATATATGAATCATACACCAATATATATATCTGTAGATATGAAACATATCTGCTGCTTCAGGAGTCCCCTGAGACAACCAGCATCCATCCTGAAAGAACACATTCTTCAACTTGACAGCTTTCTGAGTTACTGGTTTTCACCAGCAGGTTCTTTGGTTTGCACCATAACAGGCACCAATGACCTACTGGCCCCAACTTTGAGCAGCACAGCTCAGACGGGGATCGTTAGTATCTCCGCTCCCACGGTGTTCTTCACCCTGGGAAACTACTCCAATAGAGAGTCCAGCACTGATCCCTTTTAAGGCCCGAAAGCACTGAAAGCGTTTAACACACACATTTTGAAGTACACCTATTGTTTTTAAATGGCCCAAACACGTACCAAAAGCTCAGTCCAAAAAATCAATCATCTGTTGCGTGATGGAAAGTGACTGCTGGGTTGACAAAAGTTTTACAACCCTGTCCGTCAAGGTAGAAGGTCCAATGCCCCCACTGATAGGGGTGTCTGTAACATACAAAACATTTGTCTAAAATGCAACCTTTTCTAAAATACTGCTGCTTCTGTGGTGTTGGCGCTTCAAATCCGATGCCTGCATAGAATTATCAATTATGGCTTTCAGTGTGTTTGGGCCTTAAGACTTCATCAATCTTTTTTTTTAACTTCACTTTATTCCAGAAAAGTACGTACAGGTCCAGTTTCGTTATATTTTTTTCCCTTGAGATCTTACATTTCAGACATTCCAGCTAGCAGGGAACATTCCCACAACATTGGCCAACGTTACACACAAGTTCTAATAATGTTTTAGAGGAAAAGAAATGTTCTTATAACGTTAAAGGTTGAACTAAGACATAACATTTTAACTGCAAAATTCCTATGATATTTTGGGGATGTTGTTGAGGTAACAATTATACAAGGTTCCAACAATGTGACATAACAACAAATGAAGAACATTTTCAATAAAACATTATGACAATGTTTTCAGGCTGTTATTGAGGCCTTAGAACAGAACATTTCCTATAAAACGCTCCTGTAATGTTACATGTTAACAAAGGTAGGACGTTCTACCTTTGTTAACATTGTTAACATTACAGGAATGTTTTATAAAAAGAATTTTTTAATCTAAGACCTAAATAACATCCGGCATCGGAACTGAAGCTTGTACCCCTGGGCTAAGGTGGAAACCACCCAAAGATCCAAAGCATGGGCTGCCCAGCAGGAGAGCTGCTGCAGGGAGAAATGTCCGACAGCCGGCCCCAAGGCTTCAATTCCTGGCCCCCCGGCCTCTGAAGGCCTGGGGGGCGACATCCCGTAATGTGACATGATAACAAAGGTAGGACGTTCTACCTGCAACATCCTGACATCCTGAAACGGTTTTGGGGATGTTGTTGAAGTAACGGATTACAAAATGTTCCTTTTATAAAACATTCTCAGGATGTTAACAAGGCCTCAGATTACAGAACGTCTTTTAGGACGTTCTACCTAAGACATTCTAATGTGGTTTGGGGATGTTACCAATTACAAAATGTTTGTATAAAACACTCTGAGAACGTTTTAAGGATGTTTAATATTTAAAAAAATGTTCTTATAATGTTAAATGTTAAATTAAGACATAACATTTTAACTGCAACATTCAGAGGATGTTTTCAGGACCACAGATTATGTTACATGATAACAAAGGAAGACCATTCTAAAAGTAACAGAAATGTTTGGAGGATATTAATTAGGCATCAGATTACAGAATGTTTTTTTTATAAATGTTCCTGTAATGTGACATGTTAACAAAGGTAGAATGTTCTATCTTTAACCTTCTGATGATGTTTTGGGGATGTTGTTGAGGTAACGGATAACAAAAAGTTTTTTTTAAAACATTCCCCACGGCAAATTTCTGGAGTTGAATAATATGAAGTTAGTGTTAGATTAAAGGAGTTTAATTTCTAAATAAGATAAGAGCTTTTGTTCAGGGATACTCTTTGGTATATTTCAGTGTGCATTTTTTGGGAGATGAGGAACGTGATTCAACTATTCCTGGTGATCATAACATTACAGCATTACAGTCTTTGCTTGTAGATTAGATTATTTGTCTAATCTCTTCTTTAATGTCTTTCCAGTACTTATCAATTTTGGGGCAGTCCCAGAAATTTGGGTATAGTCTCCCATTAGGCAACCCCTCCAACAGTGAGCAGAGGTGCTGAATTTGGAAGTTAAGAGAGGAGTTTTGAATAATAATACAACTTACTTTATAATAAAATGCTTAGCAGCATGGTCAGCTAATAATTATGAAACGATAACAAACATTAGAAATGTTTGTTAGAATGTTTCATGTCCATATTTAATGGTCTCTCATATTTTGTATTGTAGCAGTGCTTTGTATATGTATAGATACATATAGACATGTTATTTTCTGTTGTCTCTCAAAAAATGCAAATCTTATTTATCTATGTATCAAAGCATAAAAAAACATGGATACTTAATGTTGTTGGGCACTTAACCTTCCACTCGAATTCTCTCCATGATGGACTGTTTGTCAGTTTATGACCATCCCTAAATGATTTTATCCAAAACTATTACATACACAAATCAATAACTAGTTATAGTTAAGATCCCCGTTTTATGAATCATATTAGGTACATTAATTGGTGGGGTACAATTTCAAAAGATGGGCTACATACCAGTAAAACTAAAATACTCTGTATCTCACTCTGTTAACATGTCAACAAACCGCATGGCTCCACAACACAGACAGCGTTTTAACGGCCAGTTGTTTAGCCATCAATAGGTGACTGCAAGCCCGGCTACAGGCACCGCCAGATGACGGTGCTTTTAGGGGCCGTGGCAGTAACGCTGGAGTTCAGCCAGAAAAAGTTAACGTTATGCAGCGATGCATATAGATCCATTCTATGATAACAACCGAGCATGTACACACTCGTCACCATCTAACGTAGCTAATATCAATTGATCCAACACAACATGATCACCATACGGACCAGCACCACAAAGGCAGGATGATAAAATGGGTTTTCACTCACCAAGGATGAGGGCTCACTAAAGAGACAGGCGATACGGCGGTTCTTCCCCTGGGCAAACTTGACTTATTTTGTAAGCTAACCACTCCATGTTTAACCGCGGTTACTTTAACCAACAGTTTGAGTAAAAACAATATCCCGAGGCTGGTGGTCACCAAGGCGTTTTAATTCCAGTTTCTCATCCAAAGGGTTCAAACCTCTGCTCAAGTATAAAATCCACTTTGATCATTTTTCAAGTTAGCTAGCGACGATAACACAATCTGCCCTCTTCGCTCTTCTTGCTGACTGTTGGCATAGCGCCAGACAGACAATCATATCTGAGATATGAAATGATGTTGTTGTGGAGCTACGGGCTGTCAGCCCCACTGGCCATCAAATTTGTGTGATCTACATTAAACACACTAACACGCATGAGAATGCGTATTAATAAATTAGCCGCACTCTGACAGTCTGAAGCAGCAAGGCAAGGGCAGAATGTGAAATAAAATCCTAACACAAATTATTTGCAATTTAGGAAGATGTTATATTCATAGAAAATAATAAATTATAGATTATAATAATCTTGAATTAATTAAAAATACCATAACATTTGTTTGCATTTCTTCCTGTTGACAAGAGGTGGGGCTGCCCCTAATGTAGCCACTGGTCTTGACGGACTCTTGTTCCAGTGTCTCCCTGTGACTCTGGACCAGCGATCTTGCAGCATCACTTTCCGGAAAGGAGCCTCTCCCTTTCTTCTGTTTCAATGTGGATTCCCAGTTCCTTAAGAGTTGGAGACGCGTATGAGAGTGTGTTAAACACTTTCATCCTGAAATCAAGATGGTGGTAAAATCCTGGTCAAAGTAGATTTTCTTCTCCTGGTACTGTATCCCTTGCTGTTCCCACGCTTGCTGTAGAATAGTTTCTTTAACTCTGTAGAAACAGACGATCACTGATTTTGGCAGTGTAGTGTTGTCTTTTGGTCTGGCTGTCAGCAACCTGTGCGCTCTCTCAATACGAATGTTAAGGTCATCAGAAAGACAGAGTACGAATTAGCTCAGCTAAAACTGTATCGTGCCACTTTTCTCTGATCCTTTGGCAATTCCGTATATCGTTATATTATTACGCCTAGATCTGGCTTCCAGGTCTTCGCATTTTGACGTCAGTGTAGCTTCTCTGTATAACAGGTAGCCAATCGTTCTATTGTGGCATATCGCATTATCTTCTGTCTCACTCTCTTCCCCAGGTTTGTTGACTGTTGTTCTAATTTAGTTGTCTGTTCCAATGCTTCGTTGATGCCAGTTTCCATTCTATTTAGGGACATATTTTCACCACATGTTCCTGTCATAGTCTTAGTATTTCTTCCAGTATTATGCAGTTCCGTCCAAAGGTTTGCATGTAGTCTCGTCATTTTACCACTTTTACGACTTAAAAGTTGTGCTAGTTAGTTTTCATAACGGTTTCCTACGGAGCACACTCCTCAAGCAGTTTCCTCCATGTTGTTGCCACCGGAAGTCCTTTACATCATTTTTTAAATAGATTTTTATTCTGGGTCACAGGTCTGTTCAGAAATATAATGTTAATGAAAATGTTTGAACTTGTCTGTGTGGAGAGCAAAGATTGTTGAGTCCCTGAGCAGAAGGAACAGATTAGAGAAAAATGCAGATGATGATGTCATGTTATTGTTTGAAAACACGTTGAAAGTGTTTAAAATATAAAACAATTGTTAGAGTGTATCAAATGTAAATGTTACTTTTCTTATCAGTTTGTAATCTTGCTGTTGCTAGAACTGGTTATCAATGTCTGTCTCTGTGTTTACAGACCCGCTGCTTCCACCCAACATCTCTGTGTCCTCCTCCATGGACGGGGTTTCCGAGGCCCAGCAGCAGGGGTTCCAGGTATTCAGGGGCTCCACCTTCAACATCAGCTGCTCCATCCAGCCACAGTACCCAGGAGGCTCCTTCCAGCTCATCTTCACCTCCTCCAACTCAAAACACAACTCAACCCAGTCAGCTGTCAATCACTCTGCCCACTTCCTGTTTCCTGCTGCAGAGCCCGCCCACCAAGGAACATACAGCTGTGTTTATCACCTCTATGTTTTCTCTCAAAACTTCTCCTTTGAGAGCCATCTGCTCTCTCTCACCGTCTCAGGTAAGATGACTGTTTACAGGTTTGGAGAAGATGATTGGTCCAAACTGAATGAAAATGATTAGCTGACGATATGTTGTTTCTGGACTGAAGCTGCGATGGCTGTCATCGTGTTACACATACCAAAACTTATACAAAGTGTATAAGACTGTATGTACAGACTGTGAAAACAAATGTCCCCAGTGGACAATATTGACTATCTATCTCTGTATCTAAATGGCTACAGCAAACAATAGACTGTCATCCTGTTGCACATGTCATGTAGTAACCAATGAATGGCAACAGCAAACTGAAGGTCAGAGTATATTTGGTTACCAGAATAACTCTGGTTCTCTGAGAGGAAGATATGGTTCACCCCCAAAGTGCAGGAGGACCAACACCCCAAAGTGAAATCAGTTTTATTCCTACAGATTATTCTGAGGACTTCATAATCTATTATAGTCTCAATCCTCAGAGCCTCAATTCAGATAAAGATAAACCCCACAAAAGAGATATGTGTTCTTGTTGAAGTAATTCAGGTCGTTTGTGTTTAACGGGAGATGTTGGAATCATGATGTTGTGTGATGTGATGACTGTCCATGTGTTCCATCAGATCCATCGGATCCATCATCAGATCCATCCTCAGCTCCAACAGATCCATCAGCTCCATCATCATATCCACCAGATCCATCATCAGATCCATCCTCAGCTCCAACAGATCCATCAGCTCCATCATCATATCCACCAGATCCATCATCAGATCCATCCTCAGCTCCAACAGATCCATCAGACCCATCATCATATCCACCAGATCCATCATCAGATCCATCCTCAGCTACAACAGATCCATCAGCTCCATCATCATATCCACCAGATCCATCATCAGATCCATCCTCAGCTCCAACAGATCCATCAGCTCCATCATCATATCCACCAGATCCATCATCAGATCCATCCTCAGCTACAACAGATCCATCAGCTCCATCATCATATCCACCAGATCCATCATCAGATCCATCCTCAGCTACAACAGATCCATCAGCTCCATCATCATATCCACCAGATCCATCATCAGATCCATCCTCAGCTCCAACAGATCCATCAGCTCCATCATCATATCCACCAGATCCATCATCAGATCCATCCTCAGCTCCAACAGATCCATCAGCTCCATCATCATATCCACCAGATCCATCATCAGATCCATCCTCAGCTCCAACAGATCCATCAGCTCCATCATCATATCCACCAGATCCATCATCAGATCCATCCTCAGCTCCAACAGATCCATCAGACCCATCATCATATCCACCAGATCCATCATCAGATCCTTCAAATCCATCATTATATCCATCAGATCCATCAGATCCATCAGATCCATCATCAGATCAATCTACTCGAAGGCCTTTTATCATCGGAGTGGTGGGGTTCTCTCTGATTCTGCTGTTGCTGATCACTGCTCTTTACTTCTACTGTAAGGTACGGACACACACCTGTAGTTTAGACCACTGACTGAAATGAAGCAGTCAGGCTGTTGAACTGAAGAGAGGAGTGATGCAGGAAGTCACATCTGTGTGCTGTCATGTCTCTCCAGGCCAGCAGGGGGCAGAAGCCAGACAGACAGAAGAACATTGAGCTGTATGAAAATAACCTGGGTGTTCCTGAAGCTGAAGGAGGGCTGACTGACGAGGACGGAGCACAGGGAGCAGAGTAGCACCTCCTCATCTCACATCCAGAACGTTTATAAAACACATATTCCATTTAAATAAGAAGGCAGGAATTATTATGTAACATATTTAATCTCAGCTCCAAGCCCACTGGTTCCTACTAAAGGCGTAGAAATATAAAGTTTATTTTAGAAATTAGCAGGAATACCGAAATCCAAGTAGCCAGCACAATACAAACCGAACAAAGACACACCGAACGATGCTGGACAACTAATTTTAAATATTAAATTAAAAAATAAACATTGACATACACTATATACTCTGAATTTTGTATTATAATACTCAATGTGCAAATTAAATTTGGTGACATTTGAACAACTGAATAACTCCTACGGCCACCAGAGGGCGCCGCCACTATAAACATAGGTCAGAATGATGTTGTCTCATGTTAAAAATCAGAGGTGGTTTTTACACCAATTTTGTGCTTATTTCATAAGAATTTAGCTTATTTGTGTACTTCAGCAATTCAAGCATTTACTTAACAAAGTTTTATTATATTTTTGTAATTAAGAATTTTATTACTTTTGCACTTAAATGATTTTAAATGGAAATCATTTCATAACTAAGCAAAACAATGTGAATAAATATGAAAACATGAATTGTAGCAGGAGCCTTCAGAGATCATAAAGATAAAAACATGATTAATAATTAGAGGTTTATTCTACGTGGAGAGGACGTCTGCTCACAGCCAGTTGAAGGCAATATTACATTTTTATATAATGTTGAACGAGAGTATGTGAAAATCCAAAAAACAGAACAATTAAAACTTATTTTCTTGCTTTTTGAAATGTATTTGTATTCATCCAAAAAACAGCTAAAACTATACTTCTGCTTTTGAAATTTATTAGCTCAAGAACAGTGGAGACTGTGCTTCTGCTTTTGACATGAGTTAACCCAAAAACAGCTAAAATATATTTCTGCTCTTGAGACTATAATACTGCCTTTGATTTTGGTTTATGAGTGCTAATGTGCCTTTAGAAATATAATCGTGCTAAGTTTTTGTGTTACTGATATTACTATAAACATGCTTAGAGACATTTTAGTGTGAGTTGCGGTGTGAAGCTGCCTATTTGACCCCGCAGTCGGAAAGAGGAAGTGTCTGCAAGAAGCTTCAGATGCATAAGTTGCTTTGTGTAACTGTCTGTCTGAACCTGCACAGCTGGAAAGAGGAAGTGCTGTTGGGGCCCTGTGTACAGGGGTGGGCTCTGGGTGCACATAAGAGGTGAAAAGGTTACGGCTCTGACCTATTGATCAATGCAGTCGAACTGAGCCGTTAGATTCTATGTTAGATAGCAAAATGCATATGTATAAAGGAAATATCGTCATATGAGATGTATTCTACGTATATCCAACCTGATGCTTGCTTTAAGACTGTATTACCATGTAAGGTGAAACAAATGCGATAAAACACACCTTGCTGTGATGGGGGGTTGAACCCCAAGAAATGTACATATAAAATTGGGTGCTTTGCTGAAAAGCACCCCTGGCTCGCTCTCTCGCTCTCTCCCTTGGGCTCGTTTTCGTGTCTTAGAGCATTTTTTGAGTGATTGAACTCTGTTCATTTTTCCATTTATTTTGTTTGCTTGTTAACTTTTTGCTTTTAAAAAAAAATAATAAAACCACCTGTGTTCGTCTTGAGCAAGGTGACCCAAAAAACCTTGTGAGTCCTTTTTCGTTTTTTTAGAAGACTCTCTTTCCTTTTTTCTTCTTTTTTGCCACTTGCCTGCGTGAGCGGGGACCCCCCTGAAGGGGAAGTGGGGGCCTCCTCTTTAACCGTGCGGTTTGCAGCAACCCCGGGGACCGACCTGACCAGCAGACCTTTGATCCTCCAGCTGAGCGGAAACCTCTGTGACCAATCAATTGTAATAGTTTGGTTATAAAGGTCTTCTGTGTGCTGTGTATTTCACATACAGGAGACATCTAGGTTGTCAATCAAAAGCCTCTTGTCTCGTCATCGGGTTTCCACTGTAGCGAGAACCCGCCAGTGCGGGGGTGTGTGTGTCTCTTTAAAAATAATCTAGGAACCATAGGGAAGTATCTCAATTAATTCATCTGAACCTATTAATAGTTATAATACAATATTTATTATATTTGAACCTCTAATATTTTAATACCTACAGTATTAAATATAGGGAAGTATCCGAAACAACTCCTCTAATATAGACTTAACCATCCGCCCCGCTGACAGTATCTGTAACGGCTGTACGGCAAAAGCGGGCTTAGAGGGCGAGGGTTATCGGGGGGAAGAAGGGGGGTTGGCTTTAAAAGAAAAAGCGATACTATGCCTCGATAACTGTCACATCGTTCCACAATAAAAAACTAAACACAAAGAAATGTAGTACTAGTACTACTTTAACTTTTACTTTAAGTACTTTCAGATGTTTTGCTGGAGGTTCAACACTCAGAGAGATGAAATTATAAAGATCTGTAATAAATGTTTCTCTGTTTCTGTTCAGAGGAAATAAAACCTCTTTAATAAAAGGTGAATGAGCTGATTTTAATGTATTCTCCCAGCATGCAACACTGTGGGGACATCCACTAAATGTAATCATTTCATTAAAAGTATTTCAAATGTAAAGAAAACATCTCGTGTCTGAATTATTCAGTTTTTATCTGTTTAAATAGTTATTATCAAAGTAGAGAAGAACATCATCAACATAGCAGCTTATTCTTAACTTTTCAACAGTTGTGTAGATTGTTTGTTAAAGGACAATTCCGGCCAATTTTTACGTTAATCTTGATCGCCATAAATATGCGTGTACTTTTGACCTGGATCAGTGCAGGCAACACAGAGTAGCTGCAGCTACGTGTATGACCT
This sequence comes from Perca flavescens, assembly GCF_004354835.1. Classification (NCBI taxonomy): domain Eukaryota; kingdom Metazoa; phylum Chordata; class Actinopteri; order Perciformes; family Percidae; genus Perca; species Perca flavescens. The sequence goes on from NC_041350.1 coordinate 535,702, forward strand.
TCCACTGAGCTAAAAACGTCAGTTGTCGGGGCAAGTTTTAGAGTGCCTTTGTGCCTCTTAACAGACATAAAATGCAAATCATGTTTAGGCAACATTAACAGGGCCCTTATGTGACAAGAAGATGCGTTTTCAACTCAGACATTGTTTAAATTCACCTACCCTGGTCCCTGTATCCAGTGTTCCAACTATATCGTGGCCTTAGGGGGAGCCCATTTTTTATTAATTTTTTTTCACTGTTTCCCTTTTACAACGGGACTTCAGCGCGAGACTACAACTACCTTCTCTAACGCTATCACTGCAAGCCACAGGCATCATTTGGCCCATTTCCATTTAGTTACAGAGTTACTGATATGGTCATAACCACTACAGTGTTCAATTACCTATTCTTGACGGGAAATAAACTTCAAGTTTTCGTCGCAAAGACATGACCTGTCCTCTGGAGGATATAGCCACACCACCACCTCTCTGTGGATTGTTGTCGGGATGATAATCACAGAAGCCTGGCTTTTTCTTGAGTTTAAACCCGGGAGGAAAATATTTTTGTTGCTTTTATGTGATTTTAGTCGACATTCTTTGACATTTTTTAAAACATTTTAATTGTGAAGAGCACTGCGTTGAACCATCCGTGTTATTATTGAGCAATTTTGTTGAAAGAAACCCACATTTCTGATATAGAAAACTTAAAAAAGGGGTCAGACTTGACCCAAGGACAACAAGAGGGATAAGCTTATTAATGACAGAAACACAGAGAACTTCTCCACAGCAGAGTTTTATTAAAAACATGAATAAAGAACTCAATGAAAACATGAACTTATCTCTGCAAGACCAACCCGGTCTCACTCTGAACTCGTAAAATACGGATGTTTGGACAGTGGCTGTCAGCGTCTAAAGCGACGAAAAAAGCGTCCTTAAGCGTGTTTGTAGAACGTACCGAAGAGAGCAGCAGCTACACGGCATGTTGAAGAGGACGTAGCACTAATGGCGTTTTTCCACCACATGGTACCTGCTCGACTCGCCACGACTCTACTCGTCTTTTTTGGTTTTCCGTTCTGATAAAAGTCCCTGGTACCTGCTAACAGGTCCTTTATTTAGGATCACCTCCGTGGAGGGTCCCAGCGAGCTGAGGAGACACCAAAAGGTGACGTGAAAACCTGCAGACTCCTGATTGGTCGGTCAAACACAGGTTGGTTGGGGGGGGAGGGGTCAAACACCGGTTGGTTGGGGGACGGTGGGGAGGATGGGTCAAACACAGGTTGGTTGGGGGAGGGGTCAAACAACACAGGACTTTCACCCACGAGCTTTTCCTTAACATAACTGCTTCAAAAGGGACGCCAATAGTCCCGACCAAGCACGTTTAGTTAAAGCGCGTTAATAATAATTAATAACAACAAGAAAGACACCTGACCAAGCGTCTGTATCTTACCAGATGGGAGTGAGAATGAGTTGGGAGGACATTTAATGTTCAATGGCTTTAAAGAGAAACTCAACAACTGGATCAGAGAAACTTCTCTTTACCGTCTTTAAATGATTATTACTGCATAATACTTAGGGCTGCAACTAACGCTTGTTTTCATTATGAACTATTCTGATCATCCATTCGTCAGTTTGAGTCTTTTTTTATGATAAAACAGGTAAACTAGTGTGATGTCAGCTTGTTAAATGTGAATATTTTCTAGTTTCTTCTCTCCTCAGGGCACCAAAAGAACCAAACAAACGTACTGAGAACTTTTAGTTCCCTTTTAAGCTTTTTGTAGGACATAAGTGGAGACATTTTTAAAAAAGGCGACAAAACGTTGAAA
>NC_041350.1:555000-560000 GCF_004354835.1 Perca flavescens
ATGTAAATAATCAGGACTTTTAGCGTGTATAGAGCCAGCATATTTCCACCAGACTCCATGTAAATAATCAGGACTTTTATCATCGTAAAACACTCTTCATTCAAAGTGGACAGAAACTAAATAAAACTATCAAAAGCCGTCTTGGTTCATCTTTCCACTGTTCCAACAATCACCACTCTGGTTTGGTTGAAATAAACCCTTAATTCACCCATTTACATGTGGCGATATGCTGGCTCTATACACGCTAAAAGTCCTGATTATTTACATGGAGTCTGGTGGAAATATGCTGGCTCTATACGCGCTAAAAGTCCTGATTATTTACATGGAGTCTGGTGAAAATATGCTGGCTCTATACACGCTAAAAGTCCTGATTATTTACATGGAGTCTGGTGGAAATATGCTGGCTCTATACACGCTAAAAGTCCTGATTATTTACATGGAGTCTGGTGGAGATATGCTGGCTCTATACAAGCTAAAAGTCCTGATTATTTACATGGAGTCTGGTGGGGTTATATGGCAGCGTTCTCACTAAATACTGGACCAATTTCAAAGATTTTTTGTTCATGTGAGTCACAAACGTATGGGTTGAAACGTGACTTGTGTGTGTTTGTGTGTCTCCAGTAGATACAGGGCAGCTGTGCGTCCGAGCATCCGCAGGTTTATCCAGATGTGTCCCTGTTCTGGGACGGCTCTGGAGTCCCGACCCCAAATCTCTGCCCCCCACCTGGACTCAGCCAATCGCATTAGCACGACGACCACGACGACAGCAACACAGCCAAAAACACCAACATGATCAACACGCAAACACTACAGCTACAATGTCCAGCAGGGACTGCAGAGACAAACACCAGACTGCACTGTGGGAAATGTAGTTCTGACCTCCGTTTCAGTTCAAACAACTACAAGACTTTTCCATCTCTTTCAGCCGAGTCAGGGCACAAATGGAAACTTTTACAAAGACAATTAAATGTAACTTGGTGTTGAAATAAAAGCCAATAAAGAAAGGACACTGAGTTAATATGCCTTTGATTTGTGGCTAGTGCTCGCAGACGAGGTTGAGTCCGTAAACAAACATGCGCATGTGCACGCACACAGACACACACACACACAGACACACGCACGCGTACACACACACACACGCACGCGTACACACACACGCGCACGCGTACACACACACACGCACGCGTACACACACGCACACAGACACACACACACACACACACACACACACACACACACGCGTACACACACACACGCGCACACACACACACACACACACACACACACACACGCACGCGTACACACACACACGCACGCGTACACAAACAGACACACACAATAAACAGTTCATAAACCTTCATTTGACTAGTTTATTACTGAACCCAGCCATCCTGTCTATCTGCCTGTCTGCCTGTCTGTCTGTCTGTCTGTCTGTCTGTCTTGGTTTAAAGATGAACTGGAATTTGAATAAAGGTGATATAACATATGTATTTTATTTCTTCTCGTTGGTACAATGATTAAAATGGCTGAATTTGTTAAAAGGGATAAAATGGTAGATTGAAAGTGTTGTTGTTGTTGTTACATGGGCGCCGCCATGTTGGAATTCCACAACCTGCTACGTCACTGGCATGTTAAGCTACGTCACTGGCCTGGTAAGCTACGTCACTGGCACGGTAAGCTACGTCACTGGCACGGTAAGCTACGTCACTGGCACGGTAAACGGTAAGCACGTCACTGGCATGGTAAGCTACGTCACTGGCACGGTAAGCTACGTCACTGGCACGGTAAGCTACGCCACTGGCACGGTAAGCTACGCCTCTGGCACGGTAAGCCACGCCTGGCACGGCTAAAATCGGCACTGCCACTGGCACGGTAAACTACGCCACTGGCATGGTAAGCTACGTCACTGGCATAGTAAGCTACGTCACTGGCATGGTAAGCTACGTCACTGGCATGGTAAGCTACGTCACTGGCACGGTAAACTACGTCACTGGCATGGTAAGCTACGTCACTGGCATAGTAAGCTACGTCACTGGCATGGTAAGCTACGTCACTGGCATGGTAAGCTACGTCTCTGGCATAGTAAGCTACGTCCCTGGCATGGTAAGCTACGTCCCTGGCATGGTAAGCTACGTCACTGGCATAGTAAGCTACGTCACTGGCATGGTAAGCTACGTCCCTGGCATGGTAAGCTACGTCACTGGCATAGTAAGCTACGTCCCTGGCATGGTAAGCTACGTCACTGGCATGGTAAGCTACGTCCCTGGCATGGTAAGCTACGTCCCTGGCATGGTAAGCTACGTCACTGGCATGTTAAGCTACGTCACTGGCATGGTAAGCTACCATCACTGGCATGTTAAGCTACGTCACTGGCATGGTAAGCTACCATCACTGGCATGTTAAGCTACGTCACTGGCATGGTAAGCTACCATCACTGGCATGTTAAGCTACGTCACTGGCATGGTAAGCTACGTCACTGGCATGGTAAGCTACCATCACTGGCATGTTAAGCTACGTCACTGGCATGGTAAGCTACCATCACTGGCATGGTAAGCTACGTCCCTGGCATGGTAAGCTACGTCACTGGCATGGTAAGCTACGTCACTGGCATGGTAAGCAGCCATAGAAGGTAAACAGTCTGAGGCTAACCGACATGGCTGAGGAAACCATCAGGTTTCATACTGTATGACCCTGGCTGCAGTAATGAGTTGTACAGGGCTAAGCCAGCTGGGGTTACCAAACCTTTCCACAGGCTACCTTTGACATGAAACCAGTCCTCAACTCATGGCTAGCTGCTTAAATCTGGCTAGCCCTCCGACAGCCCCGGGCTTTAGCCAGCATTTTTTTAGCGACAGACTATTGCGAGAGCTGTACTTTTGATACATCAGGGTCACTGGTGAGGGTTAAGTCCAACAGACTGAAACCTGAGGCCATACCCTCAGTGATCGATGTTTCAGGCTACAGTACAGGGCCGACCGATAGACCAACGGCGAGTACCAACACCAGCGATGCTATCTGCTGCACAGACATCTGCCCATCAGGCAGAGGACAGAGAGGGATGTTCAGCGGTTATCCAACATGCTAGCTAGTCTACTAGCCAAAGGGCTGGATGTAACGTTGTTTTCACATACACAAAACACGTACATGTTCACTTACACGCACAAATAAAGCCTAACGTGGAGGCTTTATAGCGTTCAACTAAACTGAGACTGACACACTGGCCATTCATTGAAAGTGAGTCACAAAACCAAGCTAGATACCACACGCTCCTACCTAGGGAAAGGGCTAGCAGCTAAACACGCTGGAAACACTTATGTCAAACTCCACAAGCTAGCACTCCGACCACAGACTGTATGAATACATCCTGACTCCGATGATATCACAGATCAATAATAATGCGTTACTAGCTGCTAGCTAAACCACAGCAGGTCTGTAAACAGACTCCCTTTCTACTCACCCTGAAGCTAGCTGATGTTCACCGCCTCAGGGCATCGTTGATGCAGAGAGTTCAACTCGCAGAAAAAGCTGCTACTTCCATAGTAAGAGGTATCTGTGTAGTATCCTACTTCCATAGTAAGAGGTATCTGTGTAGTATCCTAATTCCATAGTAAGAGGTACCTGTGCAGTATCCTACTTCCATAGTAAGAGGTATCTGTGTAGTATCCTAATTCCATAGTAAGAGGTACCTGTGCAGTATCCTACTTCCATAGTAAGAGGTATCTGTGTAGTATCCTACTTCCATAGTAAGAGGTACCTGTGCAGTATCCTACTTCCATAGTAAGAGGTATCTGTGCAGTATCCTACTTCCATAGTAAGAGGTACCTGTGTAGTATCCTACTTCCATAGTAAGAGGTACCTGTGTAGTATCCTACTTCCATAGTAAGAGGTATCTGTGCAGTATCCTACTTCCATAGTAAGAGGTATCTGTGTAGTATCCTACTTCCATAGTAAGAGGTACCTGTGCAGTATCCTACTTCCATAGTAAGAGGTATCTGTGCAGTATCCTACTTCCATAGTAAGAGGTACCTGTGTAGTATCCTACTTCCATAGTAAGAGGTATCTGTGCAGTATCCTACTTCCATAGTAAGAGGTATCTGTGCAGTATCCTACTTCCATAGTAAGAGGTATCTGTGTAGTATCCTACTTCCATAGTAAGAGGTACCTGTGCAGTATCCTACTTCCATAGTAAGAGGTATCTGTGCAGTATCCTACTTCCATAGTAAGAGGTACCTGTGTAGTATCCTACTTCCATAGTAAGAGGTATCTGTGCAGTATCCTACTTCCATAGTAAGAGGTATCTGTGCAGTATCCTACTTCCATAGTAAGAGGTACCTGTGTAGTATCCTACTTCCATAGTAAGAGGTATCTGTGCAGTATCCTACTTCCATAGTAAGAGGTATCTGTGCAGTATCCTACTTCCATAGTAAGAGGTATCTGTGTAGTATCCTACTTCCATAGTAAGAGGTACCTGTGCAGTATCCTACTTCCATAGTAAGAGGTATCTGTGCAGTATCCTACTTCCATAGTAAGAGGTACCTGTGTAGTATCCTACTTCCATAGTAAGAGGTATCTGTGCAGTATCCTACTTCCATAGTAAGAGGTATCTGTGCAGTATCCTACTTCCATAGTAAGAGGTACCTGTGTAGTATCCTACTTCCATAGTAAGAGGTACCTGTGCAGTATCCTACTTCCATAGTAAGAGGTATCTGTGCAGTATCCTACTTCCATAGTAAGAGGTACCTGTGTAGTATCCTACTTCCATAGTAAGAGGTATCTGTGCAGTATCCTACTTCCATAGTAAGAGGTATCTGTGCAGTATCCTACTCCATAGTAAGAGGTACCTGTGCAGTATCCTACTTCCATAGTAAGAGGTATCTGTGTAGTATCCTACTTCCATAGTAAGAGGTACCTGTGCAGTATCCTACTTCCATAGTAAGAGGTATCTGTGCAGCATCCTACTTCCATAGTAAGAGGTACCTGTGTAGTATCCTACTTCCATA